>NW_026129641.1:0-42331 GCF_022985175.1 Labeo rohita | reverse complement strand
AGACAACATGCACGTCAACATATACTGATTTACCTGAATAATTAGGCAATAACTGTAGGCAAAGACAAATGTGTAGTACAAAGCACAAAGCAGTCGCCTCTTTTTTTATGGGGTTCCATTTGTGCCAAAAAAGAGGCGACTGCTTTGTGCTTTGTACTACACATTTGTCTTTGTCTACAGTTATTGCCTAATTATTCAGGTAAATCAGTATATGTTGACGTGCATGTTGTCTGTTGACGTCGTCTTAATCTGTCGTCCTGTCGTCTTTTTCTTTGTTTTTTTACTGTTGTCCTAACTCATTTTGTCCTGTCGACCTGTTCTGTCATCCTTACTGTCGTCTTATTCTGTCATGCTGTCATCTGTCGTCCTGTTCTGTCATCTTATTCTGTCATGCTTACTGTCGTCCTGTTCTGTCATCCTAACTGTCGTCTTGTTCTGTCGTCTTAATCTGTCATGCTTACTGTCGTTCTGTTCTGTCGTCTTAATCTGTCATTCTTACTGTCGTCCTGTTCTGTCATCCTAACTGTCGTCTTGTTCTGTCGTCTTAATCTGTCATCCTAACTGTCGTCTTGTTCTGTCATCCTAACTGTCGTCTTATTCTGTCATCCTTGTCATGTCGTTCTGTTCTGTCGTCTTAATCTGTCATCCTTACTGTCGTTCTGTTCTGTCGTCTTAATCTGTCATGCTTACTGTCGTCCTGTTCTGTCATCCTAACTGTCGTCTTGTTCTGTCGTCTTAATCTGTCATCCTAACTGTCGTCTTGTTCTGTCGTCTTTATTCTGTCATCCTTACTACTGTCGTTCTGTTCTGTCGTCTTAATCTGTCATGCTTACTGTCGTTCTGTTCTGTCGTCTTATTCTGTCATGCTTACTGTCGTCCTGTTCTGTCATCCTAACTGTCGTCCTGTTCACCGCGGAACACCAGCCGCCATCTGGATTTGCTGTACGTCTATTATAATTACGGTACGGAGAAAAGAAGGGCTAAAAAGCTGACGAACATCTATATTTCAGCGGTTAAAATTTAAATGTGCTAGAAAACAGGGGAAAAGTATTTACAAAACGTATATATATATATATATATATATATATATATATATATATATATATATATATATATTGTTCATTATATAAGATACAATTATATTACTTTCAAATACATTACATCGTAAACACAGATAGAGACATGGTTGTTGAGAAAAAGAATTTATTGAAATGTTCATGGTAACTTTTAATAAGAAATTTTAATAATGCATGTAGAAAAAAGGAGCAAACATTCAGTGTTAGAATGTATTTTAACAAACTTTATTTTTCAGAAAACTTTACAGTATAATGTATTCGAAAGTAATATAACTGTATCTTCTATAATGAACAATATATATATACGTTTTGTAAATACTTTTCCCCTGTTTTCTAGCACATTTAAATTTTAACCGCTGAAATATAGATGTTCGTCAGCTTTTTGGCCGCTTCTTGTCTCCGTACCGTAATTCCACTAATAGACGTGCAGCAAATCCAGATGGCGGCTGGTGTTCCGCGGTGAACAGGACGACAGTTAGGATGACAGAACAAGACGACAGTAAGCATTACAGATTAAGACGACAGAACAGGACGACAGTTAGGATGACAGAACAGGACGACAGTAAGGATGACAGAATAAAACGACAGAACAAGACGACAGTTAGGATGACAGAACAGGACGACGGTAAGCATGACAGATTAAGACGACAGAATAAGACGACAGTTAGGATGACAGAACAGGACGACGGTAAACATGACAGATTAAGACGACAGAACAAGACGACAGTTAGGATGACAGAACAGGACGACGGTAAACATGACAGATTAAGACGACAGAACAGGACGACAGAACAAGACGACAGTTAGGATGACAGAATAAGACAACAGAACAGGACGACAGCATGACAGAATAAGACGACAGTAAGGATGACAGAATAAGACAACAGAACAGGACGACAGCATGACAGAATAAGACGACAGTAAGGATGACAGAACAGGTCGACAGGACAAAATGACAGTTAGGACAACAGTAAAAAAACAGAAAAAGACGACAGGACGACAGATTAAGACGACGTCAACAGACAACATGCACGTCAACATATACTGATTTACCTGAATAATTAGGCAATAACTGTAGACAAAGACAAATGTGTAGTACAAAGCACAAAGCAGTCGCCTCTTTTTTGGCACAAATGGAACCCCATACAAATGGAACCCCATAGAGATAATGTTTTTATTGTTGACGTTTTATTGTATTTTTATATATAAATGTTAGAAAATTATAAAAATGAAAAAACATTTACATATCAATCCACGTATGTGATGGACATTGGTTATTATCATATTTAGTGTCTACTTTGAAGGCGTCTTGAGTAAATCAGCTTTATGTTTAAGAAGGCATATGTAAAACGCGTGAACCAGAAGCAACGAGACCTGTTTAGCAGAACACGGAAATCTGCGCGTAGCCCCCTGGTGTGTCACACTCGGTCACACTGGATAATGTTTACTTGCTCTATCTCTTAGCACAACATAGTTTGTGCCTTGTGTAAAATGGAGGATTTGAGTTCTCTTTGAGTATGGCTATTCCCAGTATAATCTGTTGAGATAATTTTGCTGAGAATGTGTGATTTATCTCTCAATGTTTCAAGTCGTAATGACTTTGCTTTCACTTTCGTGAAACAACCCAGTGTACGAAATGTATCTTAGTGACTGATGACGTTGACGTCTGTTCACAGTATCTATTGGCTGCAACTTTAGAATCAGTAATCACACAAGGGCCATTTCATCGGTCTTTAGGCGTCTAAAAAGAAAGAAAACATTTCTAGTACAACGTTTTTTCTGACTGTCAAAAAGTTAACATGCAGTTCGCAGTTATTCTGCTCATTGGGGTCCACCTCGTTTATGCCGGTAAGTACACAAAAGAGTGGTAAATTAGTTAGATAAGTTACAGAGCAATTAGCCAACTACAAACGCAGTTTTCCTGTTGCGATTGCGACTGATAGAAAATAAAGATAATATATAGAATGTATGTAATATTATATATAGAGAGAGAGAGATAGTGAGACTATGTGTATCATTATTTTGTATTATTCTGCTTTTTAAAAATGTATTATGCTGTCGGGCGTCAACCTCGTTCAACCTCCTGTTCAAAACAGCTACTTTTCAGGAAATGGGGGAAAAAAGCCCCTGTATATTTGACCACGTTGATATTGTGTCTTTATATATGGTCTGAAACGTGCATGCAGGACTATAGGACTATGATAACTTGTTTTGCACATAGTGCAGAGGTTGAAAGTGTTGTAGCATGAACTTGTCACATTAGAGAATGTTTACGTATTTGTTCTGACCAGAGATTGAAAGTAGCTAGGTACAAATACTTCGTTACTGTACTTAAGTAGATTTTTCTGGTATCAGTACTTTACTTCACTAATTATTTTTCTCACTACTTTTTACTTTTACTCCTTACATTTATACACAAATACCTGTACTTTCTACTTCTTACATTTTCAAACTAGGCTCGTTACTTTAGTTTTAATCAGCATTTGGTGGATCACCATTCGATAACAAATCTATAATAAATCATGGATCGGTTAGTCTTTCCTGGCAACGCTATTCGGCTCGCGCGCGCTCCGCGTCTCCGCCAAACTGTTTCTATCAGAGTAATAGTAGCAAGTGAGTCGAGAATGGAGTGGAAGCGCTATGGTTGATCATAGAGGCAAAACTACTGACCTGGGCTGCGTTTCCCAAAAGCATCGTAAGCTTAAGTTGATCGTAGCTCAACTGGTTTCAATAGGTCTACGATGTACTTAAGCTTACGATGCTTTTGGGAAACGCAGCCCTGTTCAGTACTTCAAGTGCAGGTCAGTTTCATCTGTATAAAGACTGCTAAGAGTTGCTAGCAGTTTAGTGCTTAAACAAAGAAGTAAACAAAGACAAAACTACAGCAGTAGTAATATAAACGAAACTAAACTAAATTACTATCATCACTCAAAATACTCTATTCTAAAGGACATCATTATCTACTGTAAAGTTACAGTACTAATTTAGCAAACAAATATGGGGTTCCATTTGTGCCAAAAAAGAGGCGACTGCTTTGTGCTTTGTACTACACATTTGTCTTTGCCTACAGTTATTGCCTAATTATTCAGGTAAATCAGTATATGTTGACGTGCATGTTGTCTGTTGACGTCGTCTTAATCTGTCGTCCTGTCGTCTTTTTCTGTTTTTTTACTGTTGTCCTAACTGTCATTTTGTCCTGTCGACCTGTTCTGTCATCCTTACTGTCGTCTTATTCTGTCATGCTGTCGTCCTGTTCTGTTGTCTTATTCTGTCATCCTAACTGTCGTCTTGTTCTGTCGTCCTGTTCTGTCGTCTTAATCTGTCATGTTTACCGTCGTCCTGTTCTGTCATCCTAACTGTCGTCTTGTTCTGTCGTCTTAATCTGTCATGCTTACCGTCGTCCTGTTCTGTCATCCTAACTGTCGTCTTATTCTGTCGTCTTAATCTGTCATGCTTACCGTCGTCCTGTTCTGTCATCCTAACTGTCGTCTTGTTCTGTCGTTTTATTCTGTCATCCTTACTGTTGTCCTGTTCATGTCATCCTAACTGTCATCCTCCTGTCCTGTTCTGTCATCTAACTGTCGTCCTGTTCTGTCGTCTTAATCTGTAATGCTTACTGTCGTCCTGTTCTGTCATCCTAACTGTCGTCCTGTTCACCGCGGAACACCAGCCGCCATCTGGATTTGCTGCACATCTATTAGTGGAATTACGGTACGGAGACAAGAAGCGGCCAAAAAGCTGACGAACATCTATATTTCAGCGGTTAAAATTTAAATGTGCTAGAAAACAGGGGAAAAGTATTTACAAAACGTATATATATATATTGTTCATTATAGAAGATACAGTTATATTACTTTCGAATACATTATACTGTAAAGTTTTCTGAAAAATAAAGTTTGTTAAAATACATTCTAACACTGAATGTTTGCTCCTTTTTCTACATGCATTATTAAAATTTCTTATTAAAAGTTACCATGAACATTTCAATAAATTCTTTTTCTCAACAACCATGTCTCTATCTGTGTTTACGATGTAATGTATTTGAAAGTAATATAATTGTATCTTATATAATGAACAATATATATATATATATATATATATATATATATATATATATATATATATATATATACGTTTTGTAAATACTTTTCCCCTGTTTTCTAGCACATTTAAATTTTAACCGCTGAAATATAGATGTTCGTCAGCTTTTTAGCCCTTCTTTTCTCCGTACCGTAATTATAATAGACGTACAGCAAATCCAGATGGCGGCTGGTGTTCCGCGGTGAACAGGACGACAGTTAGGATGACAGAACAGGACGACAGAACAGGACGACAGAACAGGACGACAGTAAGCATGACAGAATAAGACGACAGAACAGAACGACAGTAAGGATGACAGATTAAGACGACAGAACAGAACGACAGTAAGGATGACAGAATAAGACGACAGAACAAGACGACAGTTAGGATGACAGATTAAGACGACAGAACAAGACGACAGTTAGGATGACAGAACAGGACGACAGTAAGAATGACAGATTAAGACGACAGAACAGAACGACAGTAAGCATGACAGATTAAGACGACAGAACAAGACGACAGTAAGGATGACAGATTAAGACGACAGAACAGAACGACAGTAAGCATGACAGATTAAGACGACAGAACAAGACGACAGTTAGGATGACAGAACAGGACGACAGTAAGCATGACAGAATAATATGACAGAACAGGACGACAGCATGACAGAATAAGACGACAGTAAGGATGACAGAACAGGTCGACAGGACAAAATGAGTTAGGACAACAGTAAAAAAACAGAGAAAAAGACGACAGGACGACAGATTAAGACGACGTCAACAGACAACATGCACGTCAACATATACTGATTTTCCTGAATAATTAGGCAATAACTGTAGACAAAGACAAATGTGTAGTACAAAGCACAAAGCAGTCGCCTCTTTTTTGGCACAAATGGAACCCCATAAACAAATGTTATAAAACATCGTTTTGTAATACATTTAGAGGGAGCTATAGCAGATAACAACACAACCCTTACGAAAATGAAACCCAAAATCCTTGGTTGCTATAGTTAAACCATGGTAACCACAAATGAACCACTGCTACACTAACCATAGTCTAACCATGAGATGTGTAGTAAAACTATGGTTGTAGTTTAATTAAAACAGAGTGTGATCAATCTGCCAAAAACAAACAAACAAAAAAAACGTGGTTACTATACTTTTACCATGGTTAATTTTGGTAAGAGAAAATGCAATTGCAATGCAGTGCTCATGATAATGCAATAACATGTTCAGTATTAGGATTTTTCTGTAAAGATATTGTCATGATGTAATCATTATTGTACTAATTTTGACATTTAGGTAATATGGAAAAGATAGTTTTCTTAAATCTATAGTATTTAAGCCATTTTAAGATAAAACAACAACACCTGGTCATAATGTGATACTTTAAATTGAACTTAAAAGTGTTACTGCAAATAGAACATATTGCTTTGCAACAAGGTGAGACAGTTCTTCTCATAACAGTAAATGGCTGATGGGAAAAGTGACAGGTACTAGAAAATTAGTGAAAAAAGCAAACAAACACAAAGTGAGATGCAGAGAAATATCATGGAAAAAGAAAAGAGTGAAACAGAAAATGGAAGTGAAGGTGCAGTTCAAGAGAGAGCCTTTTTCTTATTCTGTACAGCCCCAGACCTTAAGGTTTTAAACATTTATTTAAATGTGATGCCCGTATAAAAAATAGGGTTATCCATGGTTTCAGAATTTGTTGTGGGTGTACGGGATGGCCTGTATGAGTGTGAGTGTGATTTCCCAGCCTGAAATTTTGTCCCAGTCTGGCCCTGTTCTGTGGTGGTTGTATAGCCTTGATACATTCATTAGCTAACAAATTTTAAATGTAAGTTGTATAAATGTGTCAATATGATGTGTACTGTAAAAAAAAATTACGTAAAAAAACGGAAAAAGTACTGGCAGCTCATTACCTGGACTTTGTACCGTAAATTTACAGTCTGTTAATTTACAGTCTGCCACCGGTAAAAAAACAGGACTTTTTCTGTTTTAATGGTATATTTATATATTTATATATACATAAAGCAAATAAATCCAGCACAATATACAAATTTGAACATGGTTTATTTTTACTTCATGTAAACATTCTTAAAAGTGCATTCAATGGCTTTTGTTTGCCTTAAGTGGGTTAGGACTAAACAGCATCAAATACTCAATTCATTTAACAATGTGTCAACTCAGGCAAAATGGCTGTATTGTAAAAGACAGTTTAGCTTTAAACAGTAACAGACAGAATTTAAAAAAAAAAAAAAAAAAAAAAAAAAAAAGAAAACATGAGCATCTGTACAATACAGGTGTTGTACTAAAAAGTGGTCACAAAATTTAAACGTCACAATGAGAAACAGTCAAGATTCAAAACTTTTTTTTCTTATAAGAGAAAACAATATTGTTTAGAGGGATAGTTCACACAAAAAAATGCTAATTCAGTCAATTACTCATACCATTCCAAACCCATAAGACTTTCATTCATTTTTAGAACACAAATTAAGAGTATTTTTAGTTAAATCTGGGTACTTTCTGTCCCTCTATTGATTGTCTATGCAACTACCATTTTCAAGGTCCAGAAAGGTATAAAGTATGTGACTCCAGTGGCTTGACAACAGAATTTTGAAGTTCATTATAACAGAAATATCATCGAAGTGATGCAATTCATTATAGGGGATGTATTATTTACCATTTAACTGAATGTTTAATGCAAGTGCCATTTTTTTCAATTTAAAAACTCAAATATTACATGGATTTTTTAAATTGTTCATGCAAGAGTCTTGGAGGAACGCACAGCCACTTGGTTGCCTTCATCTCAAACCACGTTTAGGATTTCTTCACAGGAAAATTCTGAAAGAAATGGATATGACAAAAAAATGAAATTAATTAAACTGAACTACAGAGTAATATGCAGGTTGGAGTGGAAAAGTAGTCATACAGTATTTTAAGTTAATTAAATCAACTGCAATCCATAATACTTTCCAATTGTTTACACATTGCTTAACTTACATTTTCAATAGTCTCCATTTGCATCTGTCATATGAGCTTGTCAAATCAACTGTGTCCTAAATTATACTTCATTATTTTCAACTAAATAAACAGCAACACGACCAAATGCTTCATACACTTTTTATAACATACGTGTTGCTTACTTCTGTATGAACTCCAGAGTAAGTGCCGCCTCCTCTGGGTATTTTGTAGCTCACAACCGCAACAGGAAAGATGATTTGTTCATTAACTTCTCAAACGACAGCAATCTTGAACTGCCCATCACCTTAAACAAAAAAGACATTACAAAATGACCATATACATAATGACAAGCATCTTTGAACACCTTTGAAGGCGTGTTCAGCAAACAACTTCACATTGTTGTAAAAGTCAACAGAATAAATGACTCAAAGACTCTATTTTCTTTTCAATATTGAACACTAATGTTAAATGAAATAGAATACAAACCTACTTGGTTTCCTTCATCTCAACCCTCATTTAGGATTTCTTCATAGGAAAACTCTAAAAGAAATGGATAATGATAAAAATGAAATGAATGAAACTGAACTACAGAGTAACATGCAGGTTGGAGATGGAAAATCAATCATACAGTATTTCAAGTTCATTAAAATAACTGCTAACCCTAATACTTGTCAATTAAAATATTTATTTATAAATTGCTTAACTTACATTTCCAATAGTCTCCATTTACATCTGTCTTATGAGCTTGTCAGATCATCTGTGTCTTACAATATACTTCATTATTTTCAATTAAATAAACAGATACACATTTCATAACATACGTGTTGCTTACTTCTGTATGAACTCCAATGTAAGTGCCGCCTCTTCTGGGTATTTGTAGCTCACAACCTCAACAGTGGTCATTAACTTCTTGAACGACAGCAATCTTGAACTGCCCATCACCTTAAACACAAAAGACATTACAAAATTACCATATACATAATGACAAGCAGTTTGAACACACCTTATACACTCTTCTGGGTATTTGTAGCTCACAACCTCAACAGTGGTTATTAACTTCTTGAACGACAGCAATCTTGAACTGCCCATCACCTTAAACACAAAAGACATTACAAAATTACCATATACATAATGACAAGCAGTTTGAACACACACAAATATCACACACCAGGATAATAACACGCAAAAGTAATAAATCCAATCATTTTGTTAAGGTTAGCACGTTGTGACGTGGCTTCCGACCCATCAAACAGCAAACAACTTCACATTGTTGTGAAAGTCAACAGAATAAATTACTCAATAACGATTTTCTTTCTGATACTTAACACTTATGTTAAATAAAACTGTTAATAAAACAGAATACAAACCCATGATAAGAATGCAGGTGTGCTTGAGATTCACAGTACAGCAGCAATCACGTCCTGTCATTAAAAAAGAAAACGAAAGAAACACAACGGTCATTTTGACATAATGTCGTGTGCATTTGTCCATTAAAGTGATAAAGATAACTTGAGGAGCTAACGTTACTGTCACGCTGACCTGAAGCGGCATTCTGGCGCGGCTACCGCGCGTCGGACGCCTGTTTACAGTCGCTTCACAGACAGCTTGCTAGTAACGTTACCGAATTAGTTTGTGTTTTGCATTTTATCTTCCGTGTGTGTGTAAAACAGACAATAAAAGGTCAAAACTTACCTCATTTGGCAGAAAACTCCACGAGGAAGATGTCTGACGATATGCAGAGACATGTTGAGTGCGACGGCTCCGACGTTCATTTGCCAAACAAGCCAGACAGCAACTAAGTTAACCTTACGTAAACAATTTATGTGACATTTAACTCGTTTACCACGAAGAGTATATGAAAAACATGTTTTCCAAATTCGAAAGCCGACATTAAAATTAAACTTTGACCGAGAAACTCTCCGCGTCTTCTCTTCACTGTTTTCGCGCCTATGTAAGCCACCAACGTTCTTGTTCCCACAATGCAAATCGTAATTCAAAAATACGGAAAAACACCTGTAAAAACCAAAAACGGAAAATTTCCTGTAATTATTAGGGTATATTGTACTGTATTTTTACGGATTTTTTTTACAGTGTGAGGTCCAGTTACCAGCGTGACACTAAAACAGGTAGTAGTAATGGGCACTTTTTACTTAAGTGCATGTCTGAGCCCATATGTCTTTACTTTAACTTAAGAAAAAAGTTGAGTCAGTACTTTTACTTTTTAAACATGAGTATCTGTACTTCTGCTTGAGTGAAGGATGTGTGTACTTTTGCCATCTCTGGTTCTGACGCTTGGCAAAACTTGATCTGGGCCACTGAACAACAAATTCTCTTTCAGTATTTTCTATATAACATTTTTTCTAATCCACTAAGAGGCGCTTCAGGTGCACCATACTGTGAATATGATGCTTAAGTGCTCTGACGTGGTTTCTAAGAACAGAGTGCAGTTCAGGACAGGAAAAAAACATGTATAGCCAGTGTAGTTTAATGTTTATTTTCTGTATATTTTTTCCAAGTGTTGAAATTTGTGATTCGGAAGGATTTGTACAAAACTTTTACAAACAGTGCACATTAATAAGGGTATATGTCGAATGTCGTCTGCCCTGCTGAAAAAAAACAATAGACATCATCACAAAATTTGTAATGGTTTTACTGGTTGAGATAGGACCGGTATTGGTTTTAAAGGAAACTGTAATGGACCCCAGTCACTTGGTCTCTACTGGTAATTGGTAACCTTCTATTGGTGGCTGTTAAAACCAATAAATCCTAATGGAATATGTCCCAAAACACACTACAGAAAACCATGTTTTAATGGTTTTAATGGTTAAAAGTTGATGGTTTGTGATGTTTGTAATGATATTTGTACTGGAAACCATTAGAATTTTCTGTGATGGTTCTATTGTTTTTTTTTTTGTTTTTTTTTTTTTTTTTTTTTTTTTTTTCAGCAGGGTGACCAAACCGGACAAAAGGTCTCATCGCTTCCGCTTGTCGGAGAACGTAATAGCCGTATTAAATAATAATGTTTTTCTTGTTGACGTTTTATTGTATTTTTATATATAAATGTTAGTGAAAATTATAAAAATGAAAAAACGTTTACATATCAATCCACGTATGTGATGGACATTGGTTATTATCATATTTAGTGTCTACTTTGAAGGCGTCTTGAGTAAATCAGCTTTATGTTTAAGAAGGCATATGTAAAACGCGTGAACCAGAAGCAACGAGACCTGTTTAGCAGAACACGGAAATCTGCGCGTAGCCCCCTGGTGTGTCACACTCGGTCACACTGGATAATGTTTACTTGCTCTATCTCTTAGCACAACATAGTTTGTGCCTTGTGTAAAATGGAGGATTTGAGTTCTCTTTGAGTATGGCTATTCCCAGTATAATCTGTTGAGATAATTTTGCTGAGAATGTGTGATTTATCTCTCAATGTTTCAAGTCGTAATGACTTTGCTTTCACTTTCGTGAAACAACCCAGTGTACGAAATGTATCTTAGTGACTGATGACGTTGACGTCTGTTCACAGTATCTATTGGCTGCAACTTTAGAATCAGTAATCACACAAGGGCCATTTCATCGGTCTTTAGGCGTCTAAAAAGAAAGAAAATATTTCTAGTACAACGTTTTTTCTGACTGTCAAAAAGTTAACATGCAGTTCGCAGTTATTCTGCTCATTGGGGTCCACCTCGTTTATGCCGGTAAGTACACAAAAAAGTGGTAAATTAGTTAGATAAGTTAGATAAGTTACAGAGCAATTAGCCAACTACAAACGCAGTTTTCCTGTTGCGATTGCGACTGATAGAAAATAAAGATAATATATAGAATGTATGTAATATTATATATATAGAGAGAGAGATAGTGAGACTATGTGTATCATTATTTTGTATTATTCTGCTTTTTAAAAATGTATTATGCTGTCGGGCGTCAACCTCGTTCAACCTCCTGTTCAAAACAGCTACTTATCAGGAAATGGGGAAAAAAAAAACCCTGTATATTTGTCCACGTTGATATTGTGTCTTTATATATGGTCTGAAACGTGCATGCAGGACTATAGGACTATGATAACTTGTTTTGCACATAGTGCAGAGGTTGAAAGTGTTGTAGCATGAACTTGTGTCACATTAGAGAATGTTTACGTATTTGTTATGACGCTTGGCAAAACTTGATCTGGGCCACTGAACAACAAATTCTCTTTAAGTATTTTCTATATAACATTTTTTCTATACAACACTTTTTAGACAGCATAGCAATGGACTTTTTGTGTAGTCTATAAGCAATATTTTTTGTTTTATGATGAGTACAGATACTTGGTAGATACTTAATATTCTTCTGACATAAGCCAAAACAGTACTTAATATAATTGCAAGCAGCAATTACTGAATTACTGAAACCATTTGAAATCCTGTGTTTTTGAAGCATTTTTTAACTGTTATAGCGCCACCTATGGTCCAATGTCCTTATAGATCCTTATGGCACATTGGACAGAGGCACTGCATACCAATTTTCAGGTCGATCGGACCAACGATTGTATAGTTATAGTCATTTTTAGGTTTTTTTTTTTCAGGCATATAGCACCACCAAGTGGCAGAGCTGTGCAATTTTTTTATTTGACCAAAGATTGAGCTGACACACATTTGTACCAAATTTGGTGAAGATACATCATTTTCATGAGTTATATCGTCTTGATACAAGTATTCCAAAAATCCATTTTTTTTAAGTCTAGGAGTTATGAGCGATTCCGCAATTTTGTTTGCTGTAGCGCCACCTGTAGGCCGATTGTGCTGAGACTTTGATAGGTTCTCCCCAAATTGAGGTCTACCATCTGGCCAAGTTTGAAGTCTCTAGGACTTACGGTTTGGTCTGCATGATCAGTTTTACGGCAGAAAAAAAGTAATAAAAATCCTTACAATTACAATAGGGTTTCAGCACTAAGTGCTCGAACCCCTAAATATAGGTCAATATAATGAGTGGTGGGCTAGAAGAGTTTCAGTAACATACTGAATGGCTAAGAGGCTGAATTTTGTTGATGAAAATGTTGTTTTGTTTTAAAAAAAAAAACATGTTGATATTGTTTGTATCAAAATTAAACTTTTCTTTTCCTTTGACATGTTTAAAATTAAATAGAAATACTTTAATGTAATATTTCTCACCTTCACTTTAAAGCAATAACATTCATTATGTCATTTAGTGTAATGTATTTGTCCTATTTTGTGATATGCATAAACGAACCACAGATTTGTTTTTATCTCAAAATATCTTTAAAAAACAGTTGTGTATTGCAGTAGGGGAGATATAATCATTACGTATAGTTTTCAGTTTGTCTTGAAATTGTCCAACAAGTCATGAAAAAATTATGTTATTCATAATTTCATATTAAATAAATAACACTATATAAAAATAAGTGGCTAACAATGAAGATAAATCTCTCTCATGCTATTTGTATATTATTAAGTTGTTTTTTTTTCCTTAATATTTGCTATATCACACCATAGGATGAATTTACGGTACTGTTCAGTAAAAATGTAAAAAAAAAAAAAAAAAAAAAAAAACTAAAGGAATTGATGAAATTAGACTTCACACTATGTAAATATATGTATTTCTTCTTCAGAAATGGTATTTTACCAAAAAAACAAAACAAACAAATAATTTTTTACTGCTTATTTGTCAACTACCCAAATATAATTTCACTCACCTAGCCTATCACTTGAAGCAAACATCCACTCCTTCTTAAAAATATACATGCTTGCTTTACTGGAGATCTGTGACAGCCTATTTAAAAAGTTGTTGTGTTCCATGGTAAATATAGAAAGATAATAGTAATAATAATAAGATAATAGATAATATAATAATTATTATATTAATAGATATTAGATAAAATAATAATAATAATTTGTAATATACTGAACGTAATAAATTTGTTTGCAGTATAAAGGTGGACCTTTGTGACTGGAAAATGGTGTTAAATGTTTGAGGAAATCAGTATGCTAGATCATTCAGTGAATGGGTATATGTAATATGGGTTTTGTGATTATGATAAAAACAGTGTTGTTGATTTCTATGTAAATACCCGTATTAACCTTACCATAAGTATAAAGATCAACAGTTATCTTTTAACAGAAGTTTGATTTGTATGTTTCTTCCAAGTCACCACATTATGTATTTAGTAGCCTGTTATTAAATAATTGTTGTAATGTTGAATATTGTATGAATTATATGGAAAACTGCATTGTCATGTAAACTTCTTAATTTAAGGCTTTTAATCACCCAAAATGACATGACATTGATATCAGTGATCTCCATGTCTCACTCTCTGAGAATTCTAATGCATTAGAATGCTATTGCGAATATTGAGTGAGCTGGATTTGAAAGTCATATTTCATATTTTATACCATCTCATCCACAGGAAAACATTCTCTGCAATATTACTTCACTGGTGTGTCTGGAGACATTGACTTCCCAGAGTTCACAGCAGTTGGTCTGGTAGATGGTGGGGAGTTTACATACTTTGACAGCAACATAATGAGAATTGTACCAAGGACAGAGTGGATCAGAAAGAATGAGAGAGCAGATTACTGGGATGGAGGGACTCAGAATATGATTGCAGAACATCAGACCTTCAGAATAAACATCCAGATTTTAAAGGATCGGTTCAACCAATCCAAGTCAACAGGTATGTTGAGCAAGAAGAGTTACACATGCTGAAACAGAACATTAACAGTTTTATAATGGGAATTCTTAACTTAGCTATGGTGCAGGGCACATAGCTTAGTAGTGTCTTCAGGGAAATCAGCCTATAAACTGCTTAGTATTTGTCTTAAGTTGGCATATGAGAAGGTACTTTTAATTGAAATTAATATTGTCACTGAAATATACTTATGTTAATCAAATTTTGTTTTACGTAAATGGCTGTCATTTTTAGCCACTTTTATGGTTTAGTCTTTTATTATTAAAGTTATTGTTTTCAGTTTGCTAAAACAGCAGCACACACATACACACACACACAAACACACACACACACACACACACACACACAGACAAAGAAATGCATATTGAGCAGTACCCCTCTTTCTTTTCAGCAATTAGGACAGCAGTCCTCATTTATGTCCCAATGACATTTACACACAGTCAGAAAAACAAACATAACTACTTAAACTGACATGGGTTTTACACACACACACACACACGCGCGCACACACACGTATGTTGGGTTTATGTTTATGTTTAATGACATAAACCCTGACCCTATACACCTAAACTCTTAGAGGCCTGTTTCCCCAAAGATTGTGGATTTTGCCATATTAGGGACTTTTTGTCACCATAATGCAGTGGGAGACTGGGTATGGTGGTAACACTTTTTGAATTTTGAGTGCTAGAGTGCTCAAACTTTTTTACAAAATACCCACATTTGTTTACTACATAACACATCAATTCAAACCTCTCTAAGTATATCACAGCCCTTGTAAGTTGATGTCAAATACACTGAGTGCCTTTGTTACAATCTACCCCAATACCGGGGTTGTAACACATGCTGGGGTAGGTTGTAACAATTACACAAAATAAGCAAAAACAGCAGCCACCCTGTGAAATATGCTTAAAAAAACAGGTTCATTGAGAGAATCTAAAAGAACAATACAAAACAATGTCTCACTTTCTGTGACTGACGACAGCTCTGTTTGACACAGGAGTGTGTGCATGAGAGTGTAAATTAGACTAATAGAACAAACTTCCTTAATGGTATTTATGCTGAATAAACACTCAACTCCAGTGTACCAAAGTAAAGAACATGTAGATCTAACAAAAACTTTGTGCAAATTTGTTTGTAAGATTGTGTCTATGTATGAATGTTCTCAGTCAGAGTCACAGTGATGACAAATCAATGTTTTTAACCCTAAAGTGCAGGTTTGGTGAATCCAGAAACTGCAGGGCACATTTTACCCACACTTTCTTTAGCTTTGAACTGCCAAAAAAGCTCCATATAGACAACATGAAAGTTCTCAGTTCTATGTAAGGGTGTGCTAAAATGTGTTACAATTTACCCCACCCATGTCATCCAGTGTTTAGCTAGCTTTAGCATAATAGTTTTAAATTAGCAGTTTAAAAATGAGCTGTTTATAAGAGTCATTTATTCATGAGTCAGATTACACTGATTGCACAGTGTGTTTGCTATCATGTTCATGTGGACATCGCAATAGAAATCATGTTATATGTTTATTGTCTTTGTATTATTTTGCAGTATTTTCTCTGTCATCATAATAACTTGGTGGTAAACTCACATTTCAGTTTTAAAAAAATCAATTATTTTGCTGTGTTGCTGTAGTGGCATTTAGAAAACACTGTTAGTATTTCAGTACAGTGTTTGTCAGCATCAGTGGAAGACGAGCTGACTGATCCAAATGTCAGCTTAGATCTTCAGCCTGTTCTGACTTAGTGTACTATATCTTTCCTAGCTGATCAGACTTATGTTTTTTCTAAAAAAAAATATGATTAAATCTTGGAAAAATCCCAAAGACTTACATTGGCTGAATGTTCAGATGAGACTATTCAAGACTATTCCAGCTGTCGAAATTCAGATCTAAACTCCCAGAGGCCCTTTATCACCAGGGTTGCCAGGTATTTTTTACAACAAAATCCACCCAACTGGTCCTCTACACTAGCCCAATCACGTTTTGAGGTGGGTCCCCTGGTTAAAATCACATTCTGGGGGGTAAAATACATGTTTTTGTGGGGATCCCCTGGTAAAATTCACATTCAGGGGGTAAATATCATGTTATTGGGGTCGCTTCATCCTGTGGACATGAAAAACAACTCGCGGCAACAGTGTTAAATTAGTGTTAAAAACTGAAGACTTGGCAACTCTGAGTACCCTAGCAACTGCCTAGCTTACACCTTGCATCACCCTAGTAACCATCCAAAACACCATCACAACTGCCTAGCAACCACCCAGAACATCCTAACAATCACAAAGCAACCACCTAGGGCATCCTAGCATCTGCCTAGCAACCATCTAGCAACAACCCAGAACACTCTAGCAACTTCCTAACAATCATCCAGAGAACCCTAGCTACCGCACAGCAACTGCCTAGCAAACCACCCAGAACACCTTAGCATCCACCCACATCATTACAGCAAATGCCCTAGCATCTACATAGCAGTCTGTGTCTGAAAGGCTACCGTACACTGGCACAAATAAAAAAAAAAAAAAATGTTTACTTATGTGTCACACAGATCAGATGTTCTTGAACACGTGTAAATACAGAAAAGATCAGATTTTTTTACATCCATTCTGAGCCACTTTCAGATGTGGTTTTAAATCAGACACATCTCCAATATCTGGACATCTGACCTGTGTCAAAACATAAATCTGATTCCTGGTGGAATAGCTTACATTGATTTTTACTTATCTTTTACTGGATAACCTTGAGCTATCACATATTTTGATGCTGTGAACTCAGCATACACTCAGGCACAAGATTCATGTTTATATCCGACAATATTTGTCTGTTCACTTTTCCTGGATGCTTGTATATATTAGTACAAACCAGTTCCATTAGCTCATGATAATTGCTCTCATCTTTACGTGGATGTTTGGTTTTGCGTAGAAAAAGAAAACTGGAATATGTTCTGCTTAATCAAGTCTTTAAGATTGTATTATTGAAAATGAAGAATAGTGAGTGTGATATAATAATCTGTGTTTATTTTCTCTTCTCAGGTGTTCACACGTTTCAGCTGATGTATGGCTGTGAGCTGGATGATGATGGCACCAAACGAGGATACTGGCAGGATGGTTATGATGGAGAGGACTTCATCAGCCTGGATAAGAGCACCCTCACCTGGACTGCTGCTAATACTCAAGCTATGATTACTAAGGTTAAATGGGATTCCACTGGAGTAGAGGCAAACAGGGCAAAAGCATATCTGGAGAATGAATGTATTGAGTGGCTGAAGAAGTATGTTGATTATGGCAAAGACACTCTAGAGAGAAAAGGTAATTATATCAGTTTATGGATTACTGCAGAGCATTACTTAGTAAGCGCATATCGTAACTGCATTCACCTTTTTTTTGCATGAAATAGAGCAACTGTATGCTTCAAAAAACAGCATTCATCTGCTTAAAAATGAGAACAGAATGTAAATGCCATACAGGATATATTTATGGTATAATCCTGCATATTTTACATGTTGGGAATCACTGGACATTATCTAGTTTAAAAAGTGTTCTCCCAGAAAACAGAATAAAGTGAAAATATGTATTTCTCAGCAGAATGGTGTATTATTATACATAGTTTGGTATTTGTGAGGACTTTTTATCATACAATAACACAACTTACGCAAATTTAATTTTCATATAACCGTGAAGCCTAGAGAGTGTGAAACAATAAGACTTTATTGAGTATGCATGCAGTGAAACAAAAGGTTTTGAACAAACTTTGAAAACTTAGCTTTTTATAATTATCTGATAAAGCTATTGATATGAACTGTGCTCAGAAGTACAACAGATTATGAGAAGAAATTTATAGCAATTTTTTTTTTTTTTAAATGTTGTAGGCTTTGTCTAAACTTATTCAATCCCACTTTATATTATAATCATCTTGTCTCTTTCAGTTTCTCCTCAAGTGTCTCTGCTGCAGAAGTCTTCCTCATCTCAAGTCACTTGTCATGCTACGAGTTTTTACCCCAAAGCAGTAACAATCTCCTGGCAGAAAAATGGACAAGATCATGATGAGGATGTGGATCTTGGTGAATTTTTACCCAATGAGGACGGGACCTTTCAGAGGTCGAGTACCCTCAGAGTTACACCTGATGAGCGGAAGAAGAATGAGTACAGCTGTGTGGTCGAACACCAGGGCAAAACCTTTAGAGAGATAGTGACAGACGGTAAGAGTGATGAACAATGGTGAGATGGTCTTGATGAGTAGATCATGAACAACGTTGATGGAGATCATTTGTTTTATTTCTGCAAACATAATATGTCATGCCCTGTATTATTATTAGCTGATGTGGTCAGAATCACATTTTCTGTTTTTGTATCTTCAAAAATGTTCATTAATGATCTGATGTTTTTATCTGATCATATTCTTCAGATTCTCTTCCCATTGGCATCATTGTTGGTGCTGCTGTTGGTGCTCTCGTCCTGTTGGCAGTTATTGGTGTTGTCGTGTTTAAAGTGTTGCAGAAAAAGAAAGAAACAGGTGAGAATGAGACTGTGATATTATTGTCATAACTATATTGAGTATATTGTGTGTTTCACACATTTGTGTGCTGCTCTGACGGGTGAAACTGCTTAACTTAAAATCCATTTCTCTGGTTGTTTTTCAGACTTTAAACTAGTCAATGGTAAGTTCTTCATAATCTCTATTTGATTTAAATACATTAATATCAGATGGACTCTGCCACTGGACACTGGTTTATATTAGGTTGTGTTCTTTGTCCATATTCAATCTGCAACATATTGTTTAAGGAAATGTAAATGTATAGTAAATCAAAATAGAAATTTTGTTCTACAGTATTTCTCTTAATTGTGATAAAACCAATAAATGACAGTGTATAAATATCTAAATCTAAACAGTTTTGTATGAGCAGTCTGTTGTATTATTTATTATCTGTAATATTGTTTTCTGTTGTAGCCTCTGATGATGGTTCAAACAACTCCTAATGCATGAAGATGTAAGTGTGTTTTTATTTGTAAGTATCTCTCTCAGTCATGTAAAATGGATGAAATGTCATATGTTCTTTTGGTATTTTAGGAGACCAGACATGTGGGAGAGATGAAGATGAAAAATGATGCTAGTCCAACTGTCCATCTGTCCAGTCATACAAAATTGCACATAAGCACACACACACATACACACACAATTATAGATTTCTGTGATGGGGTTTATGTCTTATGCTTCTACATTAATTACATCTGAAAAGTAAAGTTTTTGTTTCTTCACACTTTCTGATCATCTTGATTTTCATTCATTTTATTGACTTTATTTTATAAAAATATATATTTCCCTGTAGTGACAAAGACACAAGAATACACAAAAATGCCAGTGATTGATTAGTAATGTTGATTGGTTTGTAAAGTTTGTGGAAAAATTGTTGTTGTTGTTTTTATGTCAGTACTGACCATGGAAAAAAGAAAAGAAATTAGAAACATGAAAGTTTAAATCAGTGTAACCACCTGGGTACAACAGCCGCAGTCTATAAAGATCGGTATCTGTTTATGTTTGTTTTGTATATTTCTGTAGGAGACAAAATATATAATAAGCAAAGGAAATAATGCTAAGAAGTTAATGAACTTATCAAATTGTTTATTTAATGCATTGTTTTAAGTATTTTAAAGGGCCTAAATTTAATAATTGTGCTTTTCCAATTAAATAAATCAATATCAATATGCAGGCTTTAAATTCATTCTTTGCAGCGGATTGTTGGGCTTTTTCTGTTTAGAATTAATTCTTCTTTTTTGTTTTAAATGATCTAAATAAAAATATATATATTTTTGTATATTGGTTGCTTTCGAAAGATGTTATATTATTTTGGTTCTTTAAAAATAAAGAAACCCTCACAAAAAGGAACAAGTGGTGAATGTCTGTCTTTCCCTAAAACAGCAGAACACATCAGAATCCATTTTGCTTCAAAATTTGAATTGAATTTTAGAGAATTACAGGACTATGATGATCAACAACATGATTCCTTCTTAAAATTTACATGAAATATCAATCAGAATCTCCTAATTCACCACTGTGGGAATGCAGTAGAATTTGTGGAATCTTGGAGTAGAATAGCAGGTGAAATAGAAATACTTGCATGCAGGGCTGTGTTATCCTAATGGGCAACATGATCCCAGGGCCCTGAAAACTAGGGGGCCCCTGACCCCGAGACAAATCTCTTTTGCATTTTAAAACACGTTTTGATTTGATCAAGGTAATTATGCGGACGTAGAGCATTGTTGTCACCTGATTTGACATGAGTCACAGGCTGTGTCAAATGCCTCGGGAAAGAGATCATTTTCAAAATTGGGACTTATAAAAATAAACTAATTTGTAAAAATGTATAAGTTTATAAATTTAGAAATTTGTAAGTTATAAGTTTATAAATCGATAATATTGTTTCATGTAGACCTACATAATTTTTTTGCCTACTATTGGATTATGTTATGTGCATTGTGTTTGTTTATTTGTATTTCACCAGAATAACGTTGCATGTAATTATTAGCTGCGCTACAGCAAAATATTTATTTTTGTTGCATGTGTGTGGCTCGGCTTGAGCGCAGAGTTCGAACCGGTTTCTGTCTCTTTACAAACAACAGTGAAATGCTATATTCTGTACACAAAAATGTTGGAAATTAAGCAAAAATATGTAAAAATAAAGCACAACTGGTGCATACTGCACTTCCAAATGCATGTTAAACTCAAAACACATGTAGAGATTGACTGCGGTCACTCTGTGACACGGCCACAAAACTATATGTTCATTTAGAATATGTTCATTAAAAATATTAAACTATTTAAATCATTCCGAATGTTTCAAATCATGGGGAGGAAATGGTTTGTTTGTTTTGTTATTTATATTTGTGTATTAGTTTGTGGGTGGGGGGAGTCGATGTGTTGAATTTGAATATGAAGTACTTTTATGGTAAAAGGTCATTTTTCAGGAAGTGGTAGGGGGGCAGCCATTTTGATTTAAGGAGATGGCACATGGTGTGAATAGGAGCATGCGCTGAAAGGCTGGCAAACAAAAAGTGCTGGGAAGTGCCTTGCTCTCACCAGTGCCAATGTCATGGATTAAAGTTTTACCTGGCAAATTGTCGTGAAGAATGTCTGAATGTTGTCAAGGACTATTTTTCAGCTAACAAGGATATTTTCTTTGTTCGGGATCATGTCTGGATTGCTTTTCCCTCTTTTTCATGGCATGGCCAGGGAAATCCAGGAATCGCTGAGAAGATAACGCGGGTGAGACTGATCGGGTTTTTTACTTTTTGTTTTTCACACTTTTTGCCTTTTGGCTGGGCCCAGTGTTTTTGGACTGCTTCTTTGTTGTGGACTCTCTGAGTTTGGTATTTGATTATGTATGAATTCATTGGACTCATGGACTCTTTATTTGTAACCACATATGTCTCTTGGACTCAATTTACTTATTTACCATGCATTGAGCTGTTTATTGTGCTGTGGCGTTGAACCGTGTTCGCTTGAAGTATATGTCAATTAATATATGTACTGCTCAATGAGAGTCTTTTGTTTTGTATATGTTTGGTGGAATTGGTGATTGGTAAATTCGTTGAAACAGGATTACCCTAAAAGAACCCTTTGGTGACAATGAGACTCAAATTAAGAGAAGTTAAATTTGTTACAGATGGTGGCCCGTACGGGGAATATTCTTGTGAAAGTAAATTGATGTTCAGTTGTATTATTTGAGTTATCATGTGGTTATAGTGTTTCATATTCACAATGGAAACTGATCATTCTAATCCTGAAGTAGGGATGATTTCAGTAGATAATGTGGGTGTAGCAGAGTCCCTTCCTTTTAACCCTGCTCCGTTCAACCCTGCTTCTAGGGGAGACGCGTACAGAAATCCAGAATCTGTAGTGGAAATAAGCTCCCTATTAAATGGGATGTATATTGATAGCCCTGTAGAGGAAAGTGATGAAGAGGCTCAACCAAGTGTGAATCCTGTAGGGCAGGGGTCACCAGATCCGGTCCTGGAGGGCCGGTGTCCTGCAGAGTTTACCTCCAACTTTCCTCAACACACTTGCCTGGAAGTTTCAAGTATACCTAGTAAAACCTTGATTAGCTGGTTCAGGTGTGTTTGATTAGGGTTGGAGCTAAACTCTGCAGGGACACCGGCCCTCCAGGACCGGATCTGGTGACCCCTGCTGTAGGGAGTGGGGAAGGGAGGAGTACTGACGTATCTAGTCTTTCTCAGTCGGTTCAAGCATTACATGCTGAAATTAATGCACTGAAAGATAACCTTCGATCATCGAATGAGAGTGCCTTGAATTGTGAAGCTGTATGCAGAGATGCAATGAATCAAAGTTTTGAAGACATTGAAACTTTTGTGCAAAGATCGTTGGCTAGGCTGGAAAGAGGAGTTATAGAGTGTCTCCGAAGGCGGGATGAGCAATGGCGAAAGGAACTTGCCCGTATCACAAAAACTAGCACTCCCATGACACGTTTTCCTGTTGGAGCTGTCAGTTCAGATAGTGAGAGGATGTATACGTCTGCACCAGCTGCTTCTTATGCGAAACCCCCAATAAATTTAGAATTTCCTAGGTTTGGAGAAACTAGAGAAACCAGTGATGTAATGGAGTTTGTTGAGCGTTGTGAAAATTTTTTGACGCTCAGACACATGTCGGACACCGAATTGGTTGCCACTTTAAATGCTGTTCTTACTGGCCCGGCCAGGAGGCTGGCAGAAAGGAACAAGGTCTATAATTGGGCTGAGTTTAAAAGAGCCTTTTTGGGGGCCTGCCTTCCCACTGACTACCTCACAGAGGTAGAGGAACAACTTAAAGATATGATCCAGGGTCCAGATCAATGTATTAGAGATTTTGCCTATGATTATAGGGCATTGTGCTTGAAGTGGAAAGCTGACCTTTCAGAGGAAGAGGTGGTTTGAAGAATTCTAAATAACTGTAACCCTTCTCTTGCAGGAAGTTTAAGGGGTGCTGCGCATACAGTGGAGCAGTTAGTCAAAGTTGGATCAATGGTGGAAAGAGACCTTAATTCCAAGAGAGACTATTGGGCCAAAATAAATCAGCTTAAAGTCAGTGAAAAAGGAAAAAATAATCAGACCGCTCGCCATGTCAGTGTCCCCAAAGCCTTGTCCGGGGAAACTCAACATCTTGCTCTAGTGCAATCTGCCACACCCCCATTGTTGCATGTGGTTTTGAAAATTCATGGCATGCAAGTGGAAGCTATCTTAGATACTGGCTCCACGTTCACTTTAATGCAGAGACAGGTGTGGGAAGCACTGTCAAAACCAGGTGAACTAATGAAGAACAGGAATTTTGTGCTAGCTGATGACAAGGTGCAGACCTCAGAAGGCCGAGTCCCTGTAACTTATGAGTGGCATGGGATGTTGTGCACTGTTGACAACTATGTCATGTCGGATCAACAGCTTGCCTTTCCCCTTATTTTAGGTTGTAAGATGTGAAATTATTTCCTCATGAATTCAAAGTCCAGGAACCCTGACAAAAACAGATGCCATGCAACAAAACAATAAAACTAATCTGGAAAAGAAATCTTCAAAGAGGGCAAACAACACCACCTCCTCCCTCCTAAGGGTGCTACCTCAAGACTGCGTCCAGGGCAGACCACGCCGGAAGTACCGACTGATGAGCCATGGGGACATCACTAGGGCTCCGGATGTTGAGCTGTCACTGACTTAACACGATGTAGCTCTCGCGGTTACTGAGGAAATATATACTTTTTGTTGAGCGCACGCAGGCACGGCCCACTTTAAGATATTATAATCGTTCTGCATCCTCTGAGTAAGTCAGAACTGGCGAGCTTGTGTCGACGAATTCGCCACGGCCGGGGTGTAAATCGAAAGCGCCACCTAGTCCCTAAGGAACAAAATATTGAGACTACGGGACTTCCAGAATATTCAAATGTCTAAATTATTATACAGAAAAAATAACCGCGATCAGCAAATTACAGAATACAAACCAGAATTAACAAATTATTCATAATTGGAGTCAGACTAAATTATTCATGGAGTCAGATTTTTGTTTGGAAACTAAATTTTAATATTTCAAGGTAATTTTTACAGAAGTGCCGGAAAAGACCTACACGCAAGAAACCTTCAGCTGAACCACTAGGCTTGCCGTAGCGGGAGGAGCCTTACAGTTGGTGACGTTCCCTAGTGATCTCCCAAGCTGTGTCCGAAACCGCTCCCTATCCACTATATAGTGCACTATATCAGGTGTCAGCCATTTTGTAGTGATGTCCGAATTCTGAGTGAACGACTTCATTCCCTATGTTCGTTCACTACTTTTTACCCACAATGCATTCTGTTTTCGAGTGTACAACCGATGTACACTCGCTGAAGCACTATATCCCACAGTCCAATGCGGAGAACCGACGAGCTGGAAGAGAGAGCGGGAGCGAACAATTTTGAATGAGAGATGCCATTTACATCTTTATTATTTCTGCTTTAATGTTTAGTTCATGAATTATTCATATCAAAATATATTATATAGGCATTAACTCAGTTAAATATTTTACTAATTTTATGAGCTGGCATCTTTAATTTACAAAAAATGATGATAATTTGGTGGATATTTAAAAATGTTCGTTGGTAGCGTATTCATTCTGATGTAATATTAACGGTCGCCTGAGGGCGCTCTACGACCACTGGCATGTTACGCAGCTCGTGAGAGTTTCAAGATACTACAAACAATACATACATAAAATTATTAACATGTAATTAATGTATGTTTATTTTTGTTGACAGTATTTTAATGGTATTTAATGATTATGAACACATAAGCATTACAAAACAAATTAATACTATTAATAAAACCATAAAGCTGATGCGGTGGTATGTATAATTACAGTATAAAGTCATTTAAAGTGTTATTGCTATTAATATTATTTTCTAAAATAAGATACATGTAATATAAAAGTACATGTGAAAAAGATGTTTTTTGGAACAGCTCCAAGTCTCATGCGAAGTGTAACGTTATACGTCACCGTCCGAATTCGTTCACTTCATTTTGTTCACTCCTTCTGATATAGTCCACTCAACGGCCATTCACTATATAGGGATTAGTGAATGAGTGAACGAGTGAGCGATTTCGGACACAGCTCCAGTCTCAGGCGAGGGTTTTTTTCAGCGCAGCATTCTAATATGCTCCGGAAAGAGGTTTGAGCTTCTCCTTCCCTTTCTTCAGCTGCTGCGGTAAGTGATTTCTTATGTGCCTTTTTAGAAATGTTGAGGGAAAGCTTAGATTAGCACCCAATATAGACCTATTTGTAGAATGAGTCGGAATACTCATAAATATAGACCGGAGACCGTAGAAATCCGGTGGGGCTTAAGAATTAGACGAAATCACATGAACTGACAAATGAAGTCTCTTGAACCAACATCCAACTCTCGTAAGAGATGAAAACTTAAAATTGGAATAACATCATCCAAATTTTATTCTGGTACTCAACAGAGGGCTGAAAATTAAAATCTAAATTCTGGTATTAACAATTTCCTTTTGTCATTGCTTAATGGCTTCGTAACAATAACTTTGCAACACTGGAAAAGCAAATAGTTATGTTTAAAGAATTTAAGGAAATCTGTGACTGGATTAACTCGAAAGATTATCAAATTCTCACTAGAATCTTTTGTATCTGAAAGTGAAGTTGGGCAAGACTCTAAATCTAGAAACTCTAATCTGGGGAAAATGCGTCTCAGTCCCAGAATATTACTGCTGCTATGCAGAAATCTCGATTACTGTTAAAAGAAGAGACACTAGAAATTCGATATCTGAAACTGGAATGCACATGAGGGCAATTGTGATGTCGCTGAGAGGCTTGTAACCAGGCCTGAGGGTTAAACCCATTCAGAGGACATCCACAACTTCTCCTGTGAGAGAATTGGTCAAACAGGCAAATTAATTAAATTAGATGAATTGAAATTCACTCAAAAGTGGGAACACCCCCCGATATTACAATATTTGGCTCAACAACACTGCTCAAAATTCAGTCTTAATAAATATAGCATATAGCTTGGGTTTATTTTAGACTTCACAAAATTACTACACTATTGTATGATTTTAAGTCTTTGTTTTTAAGCAGACAGACAAACCATAAAAGACCATAAAACTATGTGTGTGCTCTGCATTTGCTCTGGGTTTGCCCAACCCCCAAACTTCCTAATACTCGAATAGATTCCGAAAAGATGCACTTAGTAACACCTTAGCTCATAAACAAAAAAATCTGGTCCAATCCCAGATTGTAGTCACAACAATCAGCAACACTTCACACTGGGGTGTCATTTGTTGATATTGATTAGTGTATTGGCTAACGTGGATAAGCAATGAACAACACTTCATACTTCATGGTAGGTAATGAGAATGCAGTTGTTCATTGTTTGCTCATGGTGATTCACCGTGCACTGACTAATGTCAACAAATGTGATTTTAATAACACATTAGTGAATGCTGAAATTGGCATGAACTAGAATTCATAAATGCTGTAGAAGTATTGTACATTCTTTTTTCATGTTAATATAGTTAACTAATGAAAATCTTCGGACTGAGCTATGATTCGACCCATGCTTTCAGTATGTGCTTGCGGGGCATTGGATGTTCACAGCAACAAAGTCTACAACTGGATTCCAGTTTGGTTGTTGCTGTGCACACGATGAACATGCTAGGATTGCTGCAGTCACAGGGCCAAATCAAAGGTGTATCTTAAAAAAGATTAGTGAGATGATAATCAGTTGATCTGAACAAGTTGCCCGGAGGCCCTCCAGAGACCAGTAATAAAAGTATTTTAATTTATATTATTTTTAATGTAATATACTTCATATTATAACAACCTTATAATATATTATATTACAATGGCCAATAATGGCCTTTAATCTCATGATTATTCAGCATTGTTTTAGAAGAGGAAGAAAGAGTAGAGTAAAAGGAATGATCAGAATGTAGAAAGAAGGTATATACTGCATGTGAAAGAAGTTGGAACCACTATTAGTGCTGGGAAAGAGATTAACAGAAGGTGGTTAGAAGCAAGAACCATTAAGAAAGGAAAATGAAAGGAAGAATTATCAAACTAATAAGAAAGAACTTCTTTATCTTCTATTCTGTGCAAAAATCTTCAATGAGAAAAGCTAACATGCCCAGAATTTACCAACTAAAATGATCAATCTGATGGCAATATCTTGAATAGGCCGGGTCTATCCAAGGCCATAAGATGATGTAAATTTTGTTTTCCTGTAACACAGCAGACTGTGTAAATTTAACTGCAACAGTAACTTAAGGTGCAACATGCTTAGACTGTGCTAAAACACCAACAACCAGATCTGACCATTGGTTATTTTGGCCTTTGTTTGCTAAAGCATGATCATGATCATGATACATGTATTTGTAAACTAAAACAAGTTTGCTCCTGATGGTATGGAATCCCAGATTACACCCATCTCCAACAACTGTGTGGCTATGTCCACCAGTCTTAAGGCAATTTGCGGAGGAACAAATTCCACAAGGATGTTTGGTCCCACTTACACCAACTTACACACACAACAAGGAGATGGGTAGAGAGATACTTCAAGGGGTCATTCACACCTCATAGCACTGCAAGTACTTACATGACCTCCCAGTGTAGCACTGGAACCAAATTACACAACACAGATTATGGTAGACAAGGCATCACCCATCTCCTATACACAAACATACATACATACAAACATACACAACACATTTTTACTACTATGACCACACAACATCCATAACCTGGCATTCATAAGAATATCCAGGTCCAAATTACCCATAGCATTCAAATCTATTACTTCACACATATAGTTCAAAATTATTTTTATAGTTTCATTTCAATTATAGCAAGCATTGCTGCAACTTTAAAGTCTTGGGAAATGTTATGGTCTTGCAAACTTATTGTATGCAAGCACTGTAATGTGCAGAGGACTTGCACAGCTAGAGTCACACATCAACTGATTCAAATTCTATCTACAAACTGTAAAATGAGACCTATTCAGCAATGCAACTGGTCTCTTAGAACAAATATTTATGTCCAATCATTGGCATTGTTGCAAACTAGGGGGCCCACTAGTTTACAGCGTATGTCTAATGATAATACAAATTTATCTAAATAGATAAAGATCAATCAGTTACAAAAATTCCAATCAAACTGCATTATCAAGTGTGACTTTAGCCTGCATATCAAATGCACAGAGGATGATTGAGAGGAAAAAGCTACACAACAGATTTGAAATCTCTGTTTCTGTGAATTCTCATTCTCTAATTGACTTGATTAAAACCTTAGGTCTGCATTAATGATTTGCAATTAAAATGGTTAATATAGGCAATTTTATGATGGTGATTATAAAATTGTGTATTTCTGTGTTAATTATATGATATATTTTAATTATGCATACCATGGTAAACATACCAGTTATATTGATTTTGCTACTTCCCTTTTGTTCATCCAGACCAAGTACCTAAATCCAAATTACTTTGCATATTGGTAGGAAACAATCTGGCAACCAAATGAGACCTGTTCACTAAATATTTGACTCTGAAAAAATGGAGACCTTATTTATCACTCGCACTTTTGAGATGATTGTTTTGTTTATCTCATAACCCTCTTCTCATTCCATTACATCACCAAAGTTATCAATGTTCAGTTATTGCATGGTCACTCAGGGGTTGTACAGATGTCTCGCATGCATCGGAACATCGTCAGTGAAATAATTCGTTCGCCTATGGAGATCTGACAAATTCTGCGAAATACACCTTCTACCTGAAGGTGACTGAAGACTTCTTCAGGTCAGATAAACATCCTGGGGAGGATGGCACTTGATGTAGATGCTTCTCCAGAATGCAAGGACACTTTCAGCTCATGCTTGATCGACTCAACGGACATGATACAACAAGTAATCCTACAGACTGACTACCACCACTGTCAGTGCAGGTGGAAACGCACCTGACCAAAAGATTGCAGCAGCGCAGAACGTCCTCTTTCAAAGAGACTTGTGTTTCACTGAGGTGAATTCTGCAGTGCTTTCATCAACGTGCCTTAATGTTGTTATTTCAGGTAACCACCATGCTCCTGCACTCATCAGCTAATGCTACCTGCCCTGCAAAGACTTTGACGGTAGACATAATTCGGAAATCATCAAATTGTGACCCCTTAGGGACTGCTTGGGGTTTGCCCCAAGGGGTCAGGGAAGGACTGTAAGATGTGAAATTATTTCCTCATGAATTCAAAGTCCAGGAACCCTGACAAAAACAGATACCATGCAACAAAACAATAAAACTAATCTGGAGAAGAGATCTTCAAAGAGGGCAAACAACACCACCTCTGTTGCTCATTTACAACCCCCTTCCTCCCTCTCCTCTCCCTTCCTGCATCTCACACTTTTCCCCCAAAAGGTTCCACTGAAAGTCACTAAGGATGTCCATATACTACATGTTACATTTTGTGAATATGTTGAAGTTTCCCTTTCATGTTTGGTATCATTCTAAAGGTCTTACTGCGATTGGTAAAATGGTCTCAATTTCAAAGAAGTCACTTATATTATGAGGAAGACTGAACACTTTTGTAGAATTGTGTTTTGCTGCTAAGGGGTGTGTTTTCCCCTTAGGGTCGGGTGAGAATCTCCAGCCAGGTGTGACCCTGGGGCATGAGATCTCCTGACAAACCAAAAGGTCTTTTATGTTTTTACAACTGATTGGAAGATTTGTTTGTTTTGGTCTGGGTATATAAGCGAAGTGACAAAACATTATGGGGGGGTTTCTGTATTCAGAAGAACCCCCCACACTGTGTGTGAGAGTCTCTGGAGCTTTGCCTCCAAATCTCTCACATGCTGCTGTGTATCTCTATGCGGTCAGGTATGCATCTCCCACTCTTAGATTTATCTTGGAGTAATTGATGTTATGTATTTCTTTTAATTGGAACTGAATTTAATTCTGAATTGGATTTTCATTGTTAAGCTATGTAATTGGCATGATACATTTTTACCTGACTGCTAATAAAATGTTAACTTTGACTTATTCTGGACTTCTTGGAAATGATTTTCTAGTAGGTTAATGTGTAAGGGTGCTACCTCAAGACTGCGTCCAGGGCAGACCACGCCGGAAGTACCGACTGATGAGCCATGGGGACATCACTAGGGCCCGGATGTTGAGCTGTCACTGACTTAACACGATGTAGCTCTCGCGGTTACTGAGGAAATACATACTTTTTGTTGAGAGCACGCAGGCGCGGCCCACTTTAAGATATTATAATCGCTCTGCATCCTCAGAGTAAGTCAGAACTGGCGAGCTTATGTCGACGAATTCGCCATGGCCGGGGTGTAAATCGAAAGCGCCACCTAGTCCCTAAGGAACAAAATATTGAGACTACGGGACTTCCAGAATATTCAAATGTCTAAATTAATATACAGAAAAAATAGCCACGATCAGCAAATTACAGAATACAAACCAGAATTAACAAATTATTCATAATTGGAGTCAGACTAAATTATTCATGGAGTCAGATTTTTGTTTGGAAACTAAATTTTAATATTTCAAGGTGATTTTTACAGAAGTGCCGGAAAAGACCTACACGCAAGAAACCTTCAGCTGAACGGCTAGGCTTGCCGTAGCGGGAGGAGCCTTACAAGGTCTGGATTTTTTAAGTCAAACTTCAGTACGATTAAATGTGGGAGAACATAGCTACGAGCTATGGGTGGATGGACGAATGACTGTGTTTCCATTTCTTCACCAGTCATTAGGGGGGCAGCTATGGAGCCAGCAGGAGGAAAAGGTAGTCAATGTGTATATGGCGTTACCCCTTGATTCCGAAGTGCTTAAGCCACTAAATGGGTTGGGGTTATCAATCAAGGATGAGGTGATGCAGAAATATCCTGAGGAGATACAGCAGCTTTTACAGGCATGGCCTTCTCTTTGTTCTAACAAGTTGGGGAGAACAAATGTGGCCACTCACCAGATCATAACCACAGATGTTATTCCAGTAAGGTGCAAAGCTTATCGTGTCTCACCTTTGAAAAAGGCGTTTAAATGCCAAGACACCTCAGGATGCATATCCTATGCCTCTTGTTCATGACATTTTAGAATCGATGCACGGAGCACAATATTTCAGCACACTGGATTTGAAATCGGGGTACTGGCAAGTTGAAGTTGAGAAGGATAGCCGGGAAAAGACGGCTTTTGTTACCCCCTTTGGCCTATATCATTTCTACTTTTCAGAGGCTTATGGAGAGGGTATTAGGAGAGTTGAGAGGCAGCATCTGTTTTGTATACATTGATGATAATGTGTACTCACCATCCAAACAGCAGCATCTTCAAGATCTTGAAACAGTCTTTTGTAGACTTCACAATGCCAAATTGACCTTGAACTTAAAGAAATGCCATTTTCTCAAGACCGAGCTACGATTCTTAGGCCATGTGGTCTCAGGAAAAGGCGTGGAAGTGGATCCAGAAAAGACAGCTGCTATTACCAACTATCCTATTCCTTGTGATCCTCCTTCACTGCAAAGGTTCTTGGGCCTGATTGGATGGTACCACAAGTTTATTCCGCATCTGTCTGAGCTTGCCGCTCCTTTATATAATTTGCAAAAGAAAAAAGGTAGCCTGGACATGGACCGAAGAATGTCAACAGAGTGTGGAGAAGCTGAAAGCTGCATTGCAGCAAGCCCCTGTGTTGGCCCAACCAGATCTTCAACGTCCCTTTCAAGTACAAACTGATGCCAGTGCTACTGGACTGGGAGCAGTACTTACGCAAAAGATTGATAATAAAGAATTTGTTATTGCTTATGCCTCAAGATGTCTGAGGGGAGCAGAATCAAACTATTCGATGCCGGAGAAAGAGTGCCTGGCTGTCGTATGGGCCGTAGAAAAGTGGCATCACTACTTGGAGGGGGTACCCTTTGTAGTTTATACTGACCACACAGCATTATCGTGGGCTTTTAATGGTCCAAAGACAACATCCAGACTTACCAGATGGACCTTGAGATTGCAACGTTTCCAGTTCCAGGTTCAATACAGGAAAGGGAGAATGAATGTTGTACCAGATGCTCTGTCAAGGTGCAGTCAAGAACAAGCAATGGTGGCAGTGTGTGTAGATAAAAGGACTTCCATAGGGAACTTTGAGTTGTCCACCTCACTGGCAGAGATTGCAGAAGCACAAGAACAGGACGAGCATATAAAGGAGTTAATGGCTAAAGTAGATATGAAAAATGAACCAAGTAATCGGATGAGATGGGAAATACAGCAGGGCCTGTTATATCGAGTTATGCCATATGCTGGTGGTGGCAAATACCAACTGGTGGTGCCCAAGTCACTTGTCCTCACTTTCATTGACTACTTTCACAATAATCCTTTGGGAGCTCATCTTGGGAGGATGAAAACCCTATTGAAAATCTTGGAGGTGGCATGGTGGCCGAAAGTGCGGAAGGATGTATGGCAACACGTTAAAGAATGTGTTGTGTGTCAGCGATACAAACCTTCCAACACAACACAGCCATTTTGATTTAAGGAGATGGCACATGGTGTGAACAGGAGCATGCGCTGAGAGGCTAGCAAACAAAAAGGGCTGGGAAGTGCCTTGCTCTCACCGGTGCCAGTGTCATGTGCAAGCAGCGATGAAAGAACTGGCCCTTTTTTTTTTGTATATGCACCCGGGCTCACCGCCCCTTTGATCGGTGGCGAAATGGTGGGCACTATGCTTTTCACATAGTAAATTTAGGAGGAATATGTCAAAGTCATTTAGATGTGCCAAACTTCCTGCTGCCAGCTGGTGGCGCTATGCCTATAACTGAATATTGGCATGTAGATGTGTTCAGGCCAGCACTTTTATCAAATATATGAAGTTTGGTGCAGATTGAACATGGCATGCTTGAGTTAGTGTAAGACATTACATATCCTGCTGCCAACTGGTGGCGCTATGATTATAACTGAATATGGGCTTTTAGGTGTCTTCAGGCCAGTACTCTTACCAAACATGTGAAGTTTGGGGCAGATCAGACATTGCATGTTTAAGTTAGTGTAAAATAAGTCATTTCCTGTTGCCAACAGGTGGCGCTATGATAATAACTGAATATTGGCCTCTAGATGTGTTCAGGCCAGGACTCTTATCGAACATGTGAAGTTTGGGGCAGATCGGACATTGTATGGCTGAGTTACAACAATTTCTATTCCCATGACGAAACATCGAACTTTGTCAAGCCGCCAAGGACACGCCCTTCAACGAAAACTCAAGATCTTCACAATTTAACATCTCAAAGGCCTTTAGAGTAGACTGACCAAATTTGGTGTAGTTCTGAATAAATCTCTAGGAGGAGTCTATTACAGAATAAAACATGTCACTTCCTGTTGCCAGTAGGTGGCGCTATGACTAAAACTGAATATGACTAAGGGCACGTGTTCAGGACCGGACTCTTATCAAACATGTGAAGTTTGGGGCAGATCAGACATTGTATGGCTGAGTTATAACAACTTCCTTTTTCATGGCGAATCATCGAAATTTGACAGGCCGCCACGGACACGCCCTCCAGCGAAAACTCTAGATCTTCGCAATTTAACGTCACAAAGGGCTTTAGATTAGACTGACCAAATTTGGTGTTGATCCGAATAAATCTCTAGGAGGAGTTCGTTTTAATACGACGCCTGGAAATGGCAAAAATGACACAAAATTTGCTGAGAAAATGAAAAATATCTGACTTCCTGTTGGGTTTCGGATTTTCCTCCAAGAGACTTTTTTGTGGGTATTGGTGCGTTATATGTGTGTACCAATTTTCATACATGTACGTGAAACGTAGCGGGAGGGGCACTTCATAGAAAGTGAATAGGTGGCGCTGTCGAGCCATTTTGCCACACCCACTTCTGAAACCTATATCAGACGTAAATTTTCGCCAGGTCTGATGCGTGTGCAAAGTTTCATGACTTTTCGGGCATGTTTAGGCCCTCAAAAATGCGATTCATTTTGGAGAAGAAGAAGAATAAAAATAATAATAATAATTAAAGCTGCAAGCAGCGATGAAAGGGCCCTCGCACCCGGGCTCACCGCCGATCGGTGGCGAATGGTGGGCACTATGCTTTTCACATAGTAAATTTAGGAGGAATATGTCAAAGTCATTTATATGTGCCAAACTTCCTGCTGCCAGTTGGTGGCGCTATGTCTATAACTGAATATTGGCATGTAGATGTGTTCAGGCCAGCACTTTTGTCAAATATATGAAGTTTGGTGCAGATTGAACACAGTATGCTTGAGCTAGTGTAAGACATTACATATCTTGTTGCCAACAGGTGGCGCTATGATTATATCTGAATATTGGTCTTTAGGTGTCTTCAGGCAAGTACTCTTACCAAACATGTGAAGTTTGGTGCAGATCAGACATTGCATGTTTAAGTTAGTGTAAAATAAGTCATTTCCTGTTGCCAACAGGTGGCGCTATGATAATAACTGAATATTGGCCTCTAGATGTGTTCAGGCCAGGACTCTTATCGAACATGTGAAGTTTGGGGCAGATCGGACATTGTATGGCTGAGTTACAACAATTTCTATTCCCATGGCGAAACATCGAACTTTGTCAAGCCGCCACGGACACGCCCTTCAACGAAAACTCAAGATCTTCACAATTTAACATCGCAAAGGCCTTTAGAGTAGACTGACCAAATTTGGTGTTGATCTGAATAAATCTCTAGGAGGAGTCCATTACAGAATAAAACATGTCACTTCCTGTTGCCAGTAGGTGGCGCTATGACTAAAACTGAATATGACTATGGGCACGTGTTCAGGACCGGACTCTTATCAAACATGTGAAGTTTGGGGCAGATCAGACATTGTATGGCTGAGTTATAACAACTTCCTTTTTCATGGCGAATCATCGAAATTTGACAGGCCGCCACGGACACGCCCTCCAGTGAAAACTCTAGATCTTCGCAATTTAACGTCACAAAGGGCTTTAGATTAGACTGACCAAATTTGGTGTTGATCTGAATAAATCTCTAGGAGGAGTTCGTTTTAAGTACGACGCCTGGAAATGGCAAAAATGAGACAAAATTTGCTGGAAAAATTAAAAATATCCGACTTCCTGTTGGGTTTCGGATTTTGCCTCAAGAGACTTTTTTGTAGGTATTGGTGTGTTGCATGTATGTACCGAGTTTTATACATGTACGTGAAACGTAGCTCGAGGCGCACTCCGCTGAAAGTTTATAGGTGGCGCTATCGAGCCATTTTGCCACACCCACTTCTGAACCCATATCAGACGTAAATTTTCGCCAGTTCTGATGCGTGTGCAAAGTTTCATCATGACTTTTCGGGCATGTTTAGGCCCTCAAAAATGCGATTCATTTTGGAGAAGAAGAAGAATAAAAATAATAATAATAATAATAAAAGCTGCAAGCAGCGATGCTGCAAGCAGCGATGAAAGGGCCCTCGCACCCGGGCTCACCGCCGATCGGTGGCGAATGGTGGGCACTATGCTTTTCACATAGTAAATTTAGGAGGAATATGTCAAAGTCATTTATATGTGCCAAACTTCCTGCTGCCAGCTGGTGGCGCTATGCCTATAACTGAATATTGGCATGTAGATGTGTTCAGGCCAGCACTTTTGTCAAATATATGAAGTTTGGTGCAGATTGAACATAGTATGCTTGAGCTAGTGTAAGACATGACATATCTTGCTGCCAACAGGTGGCGCTATGATTATATCTGAATATTGGTCTTTAGGTGTCTTCAGGCAGGTACTCTTACCAAACATGTGAAGTTTGGTGCAGATCAGACATTGCATGTTTAAGTTAGTGTAAAATAAGTCATTTCCTGTTGCCAACAGGTGGCGCTATGATAATAACTGAATATTGGCCTCTAGATGTGTTCAGGCCAGGACTCTTATCGAACATGTGAAGTTTGGGGCAGATCGGACATTTTATGGCTAAGTTACAACAACTTCTATTCCCATGGCGAAACATCGAACTTTGTCAAGCCGCCATGGACACACCCTTCAACGAAAACTCAAGATCTTCACAATTTAACATCGCAAAGGCCTTTAGAGTAATTATTTCAGCATTTGTACAACTGTTAAAATCTTAAAAATAATCTATTAAACAAAAACTGAAAACCAACCCAAAGACATACAGTATACAGCAGTCTAAAAATCTTAACAAAATGCATGCAGTTTCACAAGTGAAAACAGGAGCTTCACAGTTAGACCTTTAAAATCACCTCCTGGTCCAGATTTACTTCTCCTTCTACAGAAGAGACAGAAATAAAAAATAAGCACACAGACAGTTATACATCAAAACTAAAGATGAATGAAATGTAAACATTTTGAGAGTGTTTTTCAGTTTATCAAAAAAGATGATGTTATTTACCTTATCCTTTGAATCTGTGTCACTGGAGTCTATATGAAAACAAAAAATGAAAAAAAGTTGTTGACAAATTGCCGAAAAAATATTCATAAAACTCCATTCACATAAACATTCTTGGATGTTTGAAACATTCCAGGGCATATCATATCACAAACACAATTTTAGTCTATATATACTGCAATACAAATAATTAAACCAATAATAAAACAAATAATTCTAAAGCAGTGATAATAGAAAAAAAAAAAAACTATTGAAGTAATCAGACTGAATTGACTTACCAGAAGAGCTGAATGTCCAGGAAAGAAACTTTATCATGCCATAAAGAACAAGTGCAACAGCAACCATCGCCATAGAGTCCTCAATAGAAGGAGCACTGACACCTGATATCAACAAAACATCAAATCAAGACATGCAATACATTCAAATTGACATTAATACTTCTATAATTCTAATAGAACATAAACTGAAATCTAAAAAAAAATGTTTCAGATGACATTTATTGCCACCTATCATGTGCCAGTCTATGACAAACAAAACAACATCAAATGTTGTTGATGAACAAAACATCAAATCAAGACATGCAACACATTTTAACTGATATAAATAATCTTTTGGAAATGCTAATAGAACATGCACTGAAATCTGAAAAATAAAATGCTTCAGATGAGTCACTTAAGGACATCTATGACAGTGTAACTCACCGATCACATTGAGTGTTGAAGAAGCTCGTCGTGTTCCTCCATCATGTTTGGCAACACAGATAATTTCTCCACCACGACCGAGTCCCAGCTTCCCCGAGTCCAGCTCCAGACGGCTGCTCTGACTGAAGGTGCCATCAGATGCCTGTCTGTGACCTGTTACACTGCCTTGACCCAGAGAGCGGGACGTCCCATCTGCCCCGCTGAACTCCCAGCTCAGATCCAGAGTGTGAGGAGCAAAACCAGATGCCTCACACTGGACCACCAGCACCTGCCCAGGAACCAGCAGAGGAAGAGGAGACGGGTAGATGGAGAGAGATGGAGGCTCTGGAAAGATAAGAAGCAGTGAATATGTCAAATGCAGCTGATAAACTAGGTGGTTACTGCATCATATTCATAATAATTTAAGCATACAATCATCTTACCAACTATCTCCAGGTCCACGGCTACCTGAGCCAGCAGGTGTGGCAGATAGACTGTGCAGATGTAAGTTCCTGAGTGTCTCACTTGAGATTCTTCCAGAATCAGAGATGCGTTTCCTGTTTCATAGAGGCCTGTGATGTCAATATCGGCTCCGGTCTCTGCTGTCTCTGCAAACCGATCATTCTTGCCGTCGTAAGCGAGGACCAGTCGTCCTTCACCCCGGAACTGATAACGCCACTCGATAGAGAATCCAGAGCCGTGAACTGGAGAAGACAGATCAACCCAGAACCCGCAGTCTAACAGAACCGGTTCTCCCAGTCTAGAGCGAACCACAGGGGTTTTACTGGAGATGCTGAGAATGACTTTAAGAAAGAAAGAGAAAAAAAGTTAGATTAACTGAGCAAAGAAAGACCCTCAATAGCTCAGAAGGGTTAAACAGAGGTTAGGCCTTATTTTAATGACTCAAATTATAAAATACATGGATCGCAAAATTGTAATGGAATTAGGGCTGTCAAATGATTAATCGCATACAAAATAAAAGTTTGAGTTTGCTTAATATCTGTGTGTGTACTGTGTGTAATTATTATGTATATATAAATACAAACACATTCATGTGTATATTTAAGAAATATTTAAAAGTATATGTATTTATTATAATTTTTATATAATTTATATTATATATAAAATATATATTTTGTCAAATATAATTAATTTGTATGTATTTATATATAATTATTATGTGTATATATATATTATATATATATATATATAATTAAACACAGTACACACAAACTGCAAAATAAGAGACATGAGAATGAGAATTGCGTTCAGTGGTGACCAAATGATCTCGAGTACAAAAACTTACCACTACAAAACAATGTAAATGCGATGATAGATATCTTGTATATGGTCGAAATCTCAGACATCGTTGCTCTGCTTATTAAAACGATGCCTGTGTGTAGACTTTCTGTTCGGGGTGTTTAAGATCCGTCGGGTTTTCCCCAAAAAATTTAATGCAGCTTCATTCTACTTTCAGTTTCACTGGCTCTTCACAGCGCATGCGCATTGGCTGCTGTTTATTTGCGCCATCGTGTAATCGACCAAGACCATTAAAGTGGACTTAATCTATGTGACGCAAATTATTAATGTGACATCACCTCTCCGATTAAACACTAAACGAACTAAAAGTAATATATTTATCTAAAACACGCAAATTTTAGCTGTTCTTCTAGCTATTAGTCTCCACTAGGTGGCGCTCTAAGCCAACAATAGTTTTCCAGTCGTGCCATTTTATATAATGTTGATAAGGGTTTTGTCATGATATCACGTGATTTCCCGTAGCAGAGTGCAGTTAAGGACACAGGGAAGTACCATCTCTTATTTTCTTTTGTAGTGTGGTAATAACAAATCGCCAAACCTGTATAGCCTGTGTAGTTTTATGTTTATTTCAATATTATTTGTCATTTTCCAGTGGCTTTTTTCTCTCTAGGTGGTGAAATTTGCGTAGCTTGAATAACTTGATCCCAACAAGTTAATGGATTTGTGCAAAAGTTTATAAAAAGTGCCATTTAGTTAATGTGACACAATGGAGAATGTTTGTTGTTCTTTATTCAGACTTTATTCATTAAGTATTTATAATTCTGCATGAATACAACACTTTTTCAGTCGTATCATATGTTCATCAAGCAAAATGAACTTAAATATTTTGTTGATAATCTATCTATCTTAAGCTGCATCATCACAAACATTTTTGTAATTGTTTGCTCAGAAATGCAGGTCAAACTGGGACAGTTGTAAATCAGGTGTATTAGCCAAGTAGGCCTACTTGTACTTAGTTTTAGGCTCCATTTATAAGCATATCTTCACATTTTCTTTGAAACACATGTGCAGTTACTATTTCATATATTTATGGGAACCATATTCCAAGCATCCGAGCCTTGATTAAGCACAGTCTTTTTTGTCAAATTTGTTTGTGGACATGGTAAAAAGAGTTGAGCCTTTTTCACTTGATGAGTTTTATAACCATTTATAATCATATCTAAATCCTATATATACACAAGCATTTCAAAGTAAAAACAGGGTGTGTGATATTTGATTACCTTATGAAAATATACCAACAGTCATATATGTAATTTAACCTTCACCGACATGCATTATAATTTTCTATGTGTGTCACTAACATTAGCCCAAAATGGATAAAAAAGCACTAATCTGGCTGCTCTGTTTTGAAACATCTAAAGTTTTTTTAGGTGTTTCTCAGATGCATTTGACCATGTCATTGGGCAGTACTCAAGATGCAATAAAACTAATGACTGCACCACATCTTTAAAAATTAAAGATGGACTAAATACAGAACATTTCCTGGTCACTGCTATACCTTTTCACATAATGCTTACTATAGGCTATAATGTACAGCTGAGGTCAAAAGTTTACATACCCCTTTCAGAATCTGCAAAATATTATTTTACCAAAATAAGAGGGATCATACAAAATGCATGTTATTTTTTATTTAGTACTGACCTGAATAAGATATTTCACATAAAGATGTTTACATATAATCCACAAGAGAAAATAATAGCAGAATTAAAAAAAATGACCCTGTTCAAAAGTTTACATCCCCTTGATTCTTAATACTGTGTTGTTACCTGAATGATCCACAGCTGTGTTTTTTTTTTTTTTTAGTGATAGTTGTTCATGAGTCCCTTGTTTGTCCTGAACAGTTAAACTGCCTGCTGTGCTTCTGAAAAATCCTTAAGGTCCCACAGATTCTTTGGCTTTCCAGCATTTTTGTGTATTTGAACCCTTTCCAACAGTGACTGTATGATTTTGAGATCCATCTTTTCACACGGAGGACAACTGAAGGACTCATATGCAACTATTACAGAAGGTTCAAGTGCTCACTGATACATGGAAACATGGTGCATTAAGAGCTGGGGGGTGAAAACTTTTGAACAGAATGAGGATGTGTACATTTTTCTTATTTCGCCTAAATATCATATTTTTTGCATTTATTATTTCCCTTCAGAGGCTACAGAAGATATACACATGTTTCCCAGAAGACAAGTTAGAAGAAGTTAAATTTACCCTGATCTTCAAATTCAAAATTTTTCACCCCCTGGCCCTTAATGCATGGTTTTTCCTTCTGGAGCATCAGTGAGTGTTTAAACTAACAGTTGCATATGAGTCCCTCAGTGTGAAAAGATGGATCTCAAAATCATACAGTCATTGTTGGAAAGGGTTCAAATAAACAAAAATGCTGGAAAACCAAAGAATTTGTGGGACCTGAATGATTTTTCTGAAGACCAGCAGGCAGTTTAACTGTTTAGGACAAACAAGGGACTCATGAACAACTCTAATCACTAAACAAAAAACACAGCTATGGATCATTCAGGTAACAACACAGTATTAAGAATTTTGAAAGGGGTCATTTTTATAAATTCCACTATTTTCTCTTGTGGACTATATGTAAACATCTTTTCTGTGAAATATCTTATTCAGGTCAGCACTAAATAAACAATAACATGCATTTTGTATGATCCCTCTTATTTTGGTAAACATTTTGCAGATTTTGAAAGAGGGACGTAAACTTTTGACCTCAACTGTATATGTTTGGACCAGAACAGCACATTGTCAAGTTTCACCCCCAGCAACTTAACATTTGTTACTTGTTCCACTAGCATCCCATCAATAAAAAGTTTGCAGCCTCAGTAGTATTATTTTTTTTTATTAATATTATTTGTAACTAAAAATTATATATTTTTTCTATATTTTAAATGTCTTTATTATTTTGAATCCACTTAGTAATTTTTAGCAACTCATCACTTAAGTTTTTCTGAAGCTCAGCTGATGTATGTGCTGCAGAAAACATTGTAGAATCATTTCCATGCATAAATATATTAGCCTTTTCAACAACATATAGTAATTCATTTATGAAAATAGAAAACCATAATGGACCTAAACAGCTACCATTTGGGACACAGCAATAAATATTTTCAGCCTCCGAAAAAGATCCATTATAAAACACTCTCTGTTTTCTATTAGAATCAAGACAA
>NW_026129640.1:0-42388 GCF_022985175.1 Labeo rohita | reverse complement strand
ACGTGAACTCTTAGCATATCTGTACAACTGAACATGTAGTTATTTTAAAATGAGGGCGAGTGGGGTAAGTTGAGCCACCCACTATATCCTGGCAACTGTACACTTTTACCCTCATGTGACCAGTTTGGAACCACTCATCATTTATGTCAGACTGTGAAAAAGAGAATCACACATGAGGAGTAGAAGGCACACATTTACTTTAAAAACTGTTTTTTGGTTGTCAAAGAAAAAAAAAATACATCAAAGCAAAGGGACAGTGTAGAAGTGCACCAAATCCTTCTCTGACAAAACTAGAAAATGCTTTTCAGCGTATTAAAATCATATCTTTCCACCTGCAGTCCCTAATGGCTTGTTCAACATTGCAAAAAAAGCTGCAATGCCAAAAATCGTTTGAATAAAATGTATATTAGTTTCAGTGACATTTATTGTTTCATTCTAATTCAGTTTTTATTTAATTACTTAAACTCTCTGTTTAGTCTATTGTTGGGAAGGTTACAATGATGTTCAACATCGCAAATAATTAAAGATTAAAATTTAAACTTCATTTGTTTTTGTTGTTTTGTTGTTGTTGTTTTTTTTAGTTTAAGTTAGCTTTAAGAAAATAAGCATGACTGTTTGTAAAAAGAAATGTGATTATTAAAATAGTTAAAAAAAAAAAAAAATTAAAGTATCTTTCAAATTTCTTGGTTTTGATAATATTCAGTTAGATCAGGGGTTCTGAACTCTGACCTGCGAGATCAATTTTCGTGCAGAGTTCAGCTCCAGCCCTAATCAAACACACCTAAACAAGTTCATCAAGGTCTTTAGAATCACTAGAAAGTAATAAGCAAGAGCATTTGATCAAGGTCGGAGCTAAACTCTGCAGGAAAAAGGATCTCATGAACCAGAGTTGAGAACCCCTGAGTTAGATGGTCAAAGTGTACTAAAAATGTACTAAAAATGCTACAAGTATTTACTTAGTAAACTATCAGTATACCTATAAGTTCACTTTTAGTATAGTTGCAGTACAAACTAAAACATAGATAAAAAACTAGTTTTGTATCAAAGTTTACTACTGTTATACTGTTATACATTTAAGTATACTTTTATATACTAGATAGTGGGCCAATGTAATCCCAACGAGAGAGCTGCGTTGATTGTGGAACTTTGTAAGATCACGATGAACTAAGATGAGTGACAGCTTTTAATGATTTTTGAGGGAGTTTGTAAATAAGATATAGATTTAGGGGAAAAAATTACAAAGTAAAGAAATAAGAATAATCTATCTATCTAACTACAATCAACAGCACAATTAAATACAATAGAGTAAAGATACAAATAAAATAAACAGTGATTTTTGAAATTAATAGGGGGGTTTTTCAAACACCGAATGCAGTTAGCTACAGAACTGTTGCTTTAGTAAAGCCCCTTTCACACAGGGCATTGACTACGGAAAATTTCTGGAAGGGGTGCTGTGTGAACAAAAGCCAGAACCAAATACCATAAAGGCGGTGTTGTAGTGATGATGCACGTTATCGTGTGACTTTTCACGACGAAAAAAATATGTGCAAACTGAAATGAAGCAGCGATCAGGGAGCTCCCCCCTAGACAACATCGCGTCCATGCCATTGCTGAGCAACAACACGGAAACAAATCGAGAAAACACTGTTCAGTCTATGGATGTCAGGAAACTACATAATTGCACAGGCTTCAGAACAACATTAATATAAGAGACCAGTGGCATGTCAACTTTAGTCACTTTCACACAGCCATTCCGGAAAATACACGGATAATGTGTCCCATGATTTGTTCCAGAATTGTTTGATTTGGTTCATTCACACAGTGATTTTCCGGAATCTGTGTGTGCTTTACACACGTGACATTTGGATGTGAGGTGTAATGCGATGCTTATGCTTCACTAAACTTAAACTAAACTGGCGAACAATCTGCACTTCAGTGCTGATAGTGATTTTGCAAAAGGAGGGTGAGACAGTGATTGGAGCTCGGGATGGTGACTGAAGGCGGTGACTGAGTAGATCGGACGTCACATTTTTACGGAAGTCACAGCTGCTCGTGAAAAGGCACAGCTACTTTATGAAGGCTGTGTGCACTTTTCTGTGGATTGACCGTTTTGAAACTTATATGGTAGTTACATGTGTTTATTTCATAGCCCCTAGACCTCAGTTATCATGGAAAAAGCCAGGAAATTTCAGTTTTGACAATATGGGACCTTTAAGTGACTTACATTGTCTGACTTTAAGACTATTGCCTGATTTAGCTTCATTTTTCATTGTCAGAAATAGTTTGAAACAACTGAGCCGCTGCGCATCTCCATTTCTGTAGTACAAATTAATTTGGTTAATAATGATTTCATTTGATTCGTAACTTACTGTTATTCTACTTGTTCTTTTCTGCTCACTGTAAAAAACAACCTATAGAATCTACTCGATAAAATGAGGTAAACTGAGGTAACAATTTACACTCAGTTTGTTTGGGTAGATTCTATCCTATATGTCTGAGTAAAGAATACCTGAATTTATCAGCTAAGACAAACTAAAAAAAAGTAGGTGAAGTCTACACAGCAAAAAGCCCAGTGTTAAATGAACTCTCCCGGGGGTTTGAGTCCATACTCAAGAGTATTAAAATTATTAAAGACGCCTGATGTTAATAAGCAGAAACACCAAAAGGAGAAAATCTAATTTTGTAAGTTGCCATTATAGTGGTCAGTGTTAGCATTAGTTGGGCTCTTGACCCGTAGCTTTTTAACATTAGCTTTTGTTCAACTGTTTAGTTAAACTAGCCAGACAAGCCAAAGAGTAAAGGTCATGCAGTGGTGATAATTCTGTTTTAAAATAAACTTAATTTGAGCCACTGAAACCATTTAGAGTTCTATATCTTTTATTACAACTGCCTTGTGGTTTCACAGCAGCAAAAAAATGATAAAGCCTGAATTTTTTTTTTTTAATTTTGAATGGACTTCTTGCAAGCTTCTCCGATCAAAAAAAAAAAAAACTTTCAAAAGCTGTTCTTTTAGGCACACACAGACATCATGAATCAGCATATGAATCTCAAAATGGTGACAAACAGCATATTCAGAAACAGATCAACTCTAAACATCACGGAAATCATCAGCTCATAATTTATTCATGCCACAATGCATGATGAGAGATATGGATGAGTTTTGATTGGCTACAACATACTTTTTGTTGGTCACCATTGTTGTGATTGTCATGCTGATTGTTGATGTCTGTGTGTCTAAATCTAAAAAATGCTTATATTTTTTCCAGTCAAATAAATTTCAGAAACACCTGTCTGATTAAACCAACATAAACAAAATACAACTCACTTATTCTAATTGCTACTTCATGACTTTGTCAAAGCATATTCAAAACCACAGAATCTCGTTTCTTCTGGTTTGTCTGACTGTTATAACTCAATACAACACACTGTAAAAAGCAACCTATAGAATCTACTCAATATAATGGGGTAAACTGATGTAACAATTTGCACTCAGTTTGTTTGGGTAGATTCTATCCTATATGTCTGAGTAAAGAAAACCTAAATTTACGAATCTACTCAATAAAATGAGGTAAATTGAAGTAACAATTTGCACTCCGTTTGTCTATATATTTGAGTAAAGAATACCTGAATTTAACAGCTATGACAAACTAAAAAAAAGTAGATAAAGTCTACACAGCAAAAAGCCCAGTGTTAAATGAACTCTCGCGGGAGTTTATTTGAGTGTTAAAATGAACACTGAAGCAGTGTCAAAGTTAATGAGGTAATTAAGTGATTAATTGAGTGATGATTGAAAATTATTGAAGACACCAAAATGTTTACGTCACCATTATAGTGGTCAGTGTTAGCATTAGTTGGGCTCTTGACCCGTAGCTTTTTAACATTAGCTTTTGTTCAACTGTTTAGTTAAACTAGCCAGACAAGCCAAAGAACAAAAGTCATGCAGTGGTGATAATTCTGTTTTAAAATAAACTTAATTTGAGCCACTGAAACCATTTAGAGTTCTATATCCTTTATTTATTACAACTGCCTTGTGGTTTCACAGCAGCAAAAAAATGATAAAGCCTGAGTTTTTTTTTTTTAATTTTGAATGGACTTCTTACGAGCTCCTCTGATCAAAAAAAAAAAAAAACTTTCAAACGCTGTTCTTTTAGGCACACACAGAAATCATGAATCAGCATATGAATCTCAAAAATGGTGACAAACAGCATATTCAGAAACAGATCAACTCTAAACATCATGGAAATCATCAGCTCATAATTTATTCATGCCACAATGCTTGGTGGGAGATATGGATGAGTTTTGATTGGCTACAACATACGTTTTTGTTGGTCACCATTGTTGTGATTCTCATGCTGATTGTTGATGTCTGTGTGTCTAAAACTAAAAAGCGTTCATATTTTTTTCGGTCAAATAAATTTCAGAAACATCTGTCTGATTAAACTAACATAAACAAAACACAACTCACTTATTTTGATTGCTGTTTCATGACTTTGTCAAAGCATATTCAAAACTACAAAATCTCATTTCGTCTGATTGTTATAACTCAATTACGACACCCAAACAAAATCAAATATTAAGAAGTTACTGGTACACTATAAAAAAACAACCTATAAAATCTACTCAATAAAATGAGGTAAACTGAGGTAACAATTTACACTCAGTTTGTTTGGGTAGATTCTATCCTATATGAGTAAAGAATACGTGAATTTATCAGCTAAGACAAACTAAAAAAAAGTAGGTAAAGTCTACACAGCAAAAAGTTTTTCCTTGTCTGACCATTCCCCCATGTATGAGTGATTTTCATGTTTGTTTGTTTAGATTAGTTATGTGTCATGTCCTTTGTTAATAAACTATTGTGCACAAATTACATGAGCTCTGATTCTGATTCTGCCTTGCAAATTAATGTCCCTTTCGAGCTACATGCTCTAATGCAATGGTACTTTAAGAAAGTTATTTTCTGTGGCCAAGAAAATATCATTTCTTAGAGTTGATATAAAGATTATACTGAATGTTCGCTGGGCGAACAGATTAGTTGATGGAAAATTGATTCTGCTACAGTTACTACTGGCAGCTGATATAAATAATTGTAATTAATCACAATTAATTGTAATTATTTATATACATTTTCCATTGAGCTAAATCGCGACAAGCAACACAAGCCATCCAGCATTTATTTACTGTAGTGTGAAACAAGTACATGTGCATGTGACGCAGGAGCTGGAATTTTGAACCCAGATGTGCTTCACATTGTTTATAAGCACACACTACAGGAATGCATGCATTGTGATACTCTCATGTACGTGCATAGAAGACTGACACAGAAGAGAACAAATGGTTGAATAAAGTTATTATTTTTTTGTTTTCTTTGTACACAAAATATTCTCATTGCTCTTTTAACATTATGGTTGAACCACTGATATCACACGGACTATTATAACGATATCCTTACTACTTTTTTGGGCCTTGAATATGTCAGGTGCGTTGCTGTCTATGCAGGGTCAGAAAGCTCTCGCATTTGATCAAAAATGTTTTTATTTGTGCTTCGAAGATAAATGAAGTTCTTGTGGGTTTGGATTAATTAATGACAGAATTGTCTTTTTTGTGAACTATCTTTTTATTGCTCAGAGAGCAAACACATGATACAAATCAAATGTTAATTAAATAATTACACAGGAATATGTTTAGCCACTCTCAACTGCCCCTAAGGAGGTCTGTGCATGTCACTGATTGAGTTTAAGAAAATTGTCTTACATCTAAGATTTTAGGTTAGGATTAGGGCAGATGCTGACATAAATCTGTAATCATTAGCATAACAATGAAACGCCAGACCAAACTTTCAAATACGGATGTAACAATTCATGATATTATTTCCTCACTTTTATTTATTTTTTTGACAAAATGAGATTTAAGACGAATTATAAATGTGACCCTGGACCACAAAACCAGTCTTAAGTTGCTGGGGCATATTTGTAGCAATAGCCAAAAATACATTGTATGGGTCAAAATGATAGATTTTTCTTTTATGCCAAAAATCATTAGGAAATTAACTAAAGATCGTGTTTCATGAAGATATTTTGTAAATTTCCTACTGTAAATATATCAAAACTTAATTTTCGTTTTTGCACCCTCAGATTCCATATACTGAAATAGTTGTATTTTGGCCAAATATTGTTCTATCCTAACAAACCATACATCAAAGGAAAGCTTATTTGTTCAGCTTTTAGATGATGTATAAAGCTAAATTTAAAAAAACTGACTCTTATGACTGGTTTTGTGGTCCAGGGTCACAAATGTAAAGATGTCCTTTTATTATTTTTTAGACAAAACACTGCACATTTCTTTAAAAAATTGAAATATGTCAAATAACAAAGCCAAATTGAAATTTTAAAACAAATAGCCAATCAGTTAAATTAATAAATACAATAATTACCTTCATATAAACAAACTAAGGCTTTTCCTTTGCTCTTTCCATTTAAAATTATGCAACCACTGCATTGGTGACTCTGAGATGATGGTTTGTGAGCAGTTCAGCAGTTTCTGTATGCTGTCACATGACTGGCTGATTAGACAGTTCCATTAATGAGCAGCTGAACAGTTGTACCCAATATAGTGTCCAGTGAGTGTATATGTTACAAAGAACATTTAAATACCCTATTAAATACCTCAGTATGTTGAGTTGACAGTTTGGACTCTTCAGTCCAGCACACAGCCGTTTCACTCCTGAATCCCGCAGGTCATTGTTACTCAGGTCCAGCTCTCTCAGAGAAGAGTTTGATGATTGTAAAACTGAACCCATAGTTTCACAGTGCTGATCAGTGAGATTACAGATTGCCAATCTAAACAGAGTAATGAAAAATAATTAATTACATACACACTGTCGACACATCTGTTTTAGTTTTTCTTAGTGTTAATGTTTTCATCTGTTTAGGTATGTTTGAGTTCATGTGGTGCTGATCAGTGAGAGTTGCTGTTTGCAGTTGGGGGCAGAATTTAAAGCGGAGACGTGAAGTCAGACACTTTCTGCTCCTCATAGTGATGTTCACACAGTGTTTGTATACTTTATCACAGATGAAGTGAATTAAATGCATTATTTGTCAAATACACAGATGTTTTAGAGATGATTTCATAAAGGAAAAATACTTTTCATGTACTGTTTAAAGGCACAAAATGTAAGATTTTTTTAAATTAAAATGTAAAAAAAACCCCACTAGAACAGTGTTACATATTTTGCTGACTTGTAACATTATCCTAGATGTTTTGAAGAATGTTTAAATCCAGAGATATAAGCAATTTTAACTAGTGTAATGGATCGTGTCATTGTGTCGTATGCCAATGACGTCATACACCCTCGATTTTCCGGTTTCATTTTATAGAAAACGTGAAACCCCAAAGACACTTTAATATGTCATGTATTTTTAGACAGATGATGAACGCGTTGTGTGTGGCATTATAGCAACACTTTCAACACGCTCAGTCGTATCTACAGCGATAAAACAGAAATGCTTTTTCCTACATGCGCATGACCGGAAGGAGCGGAAGCTGTTGTCTGTGGCATAATAAAAGCTCAGCTGCTTTCAAGCCATGTCTCACGCTCGTCCTTCATTAGCAATTGCTCCAGTGTCCTCGTTTCGCTTCCATGACTTTCAGCCCCACCCTGCTTCATACTACAGTGAGCTTGATACGTTTTAAATACATTAGCTCATCCATAGACATGATTTCTGCCCGTGTCCTGTCGGATTGCATCAGCTGTGTAGATGAAAACTACAACTCCCATGATTCCACACTCAATCACAGCATCATCAAAATACTTTGTTTGTTTTGAATATACACCCTCTAGTGGCGAAAACTTACAGATTGTGCCTTTAAAACAGTGCAATCTGTACAAGAATAAAGTTCAACATAAACCTATAGTATTTAAATAAGTGTTTTGTTTTTTTTTTAAATTTAAGAAAATAGTCTTACATCTAAGCTTTTAGGTTAGGATTAGGGCGTCTGCTGGCATAAATCTGTGTATCATCAGCATAACAATAAAACCCCAGATCAAACTTTCAAATAGGGATGTAACAATTCATGATATGATTTTCTCCCATTTTTTTTTTTTTTATTTATTTTTTATTTTATTTTTGGCAACATGAGATTTAACACAAATTATGAATGTAAAGGTTTCCTTTTATTATTATTCAGACAAAATGCTGCACATTTCTTTGTGAAACTGAAAAATGTCAAATAACAAAGCTAAATTGAAATTTTAAAAGAAATCCCAAATCAATTAAATAAAAAAATATCTTCATATAAACAAACTAAGGCTTTGCCTTTGCTCTTTCCATTTAAAATTAGTCAACCACTGCATTTTAAGCATGATCAAAACAACGATGAGCAGTTTTTGATCTAAATTAGATTGTATAATTTCAAAATTTGAAGCTAAAACAGAATTGTCTGATTTTAGCTTTGTGAAACTAATCTACAGAAAACATCTGAAAGAAACATAAACACTAGACATGCTGAATGAGAATGCATATTCACTCTCTGACAGTAGGTGGTGCTTATGGAAAAGCACTGACAGAGTATTTTCTTGGTTACTGCTGTAAATTACACTCAAAAAAATATTTCAGCCTAAACTTAATCTTTATGTAATTCAATTGCATACGAAAGTTCCATGCATTTGGATTACATAGTTTTAATTTAAACAAATCAATTAAACTTGATGTGATTCAAATGCATCAGTCTTACGTGAATGAAACAGGTAAAGTTGATGTAATATTTCCCAGTGTTAAACAAACCCTGCTCAGTGTTCATGTGTTTCCACACTACAGAGTGTTCAAGTAGCATTGACACAGTGTTGGAGTTAAGGAGATCATTATGTCATGATTGACCAATAATGATGAACACCTGCTGTTTACAAGCAGAATCACAGAAGGAAATAGAAACACACGAATCAGTCACAGCCAAAAAAAATACTAACTTAAATAAATGAAAACATTAAATCTCTGATTAAAACTCATCAAACAACATTACAGATTGACTTGATTTCTGTCATATACCCACAAATATTATTTGAAAATGTCTAAACAGAAATTTAGATGTTTTATTAAAAAAAAAAAAAATTCATTTGACCTCACCATCATGGTGAACAGGGATTACTTCAGTTGGGCTCTTGACATCAAGAATTAGCATATGAATCTCAACAATGGTGACATTCAACAGATGCGGCTGTTGAATGTCACCATTGTTGAGATTCAAATGCTGATTCTTGATGTCTGTGTGTGTCAAAAGGGTACTGTAGTTTTCAAGGTAGAGTGTATAAGACAAACATCCATAATAGTTCATACACCTGTTGTAAACATTATGAAAATAATTGACTAACCACTGCATAAGATCAGTGTATCATGCCATTGGATGATAATGATTTCACAACCAAAAAAAAGTTAACCAAAAAGACCTAATCAGACTTTTTTTGTTGGCTTTTTTATTTTGCTGTAATAGATGTGCTTCATACACATAATTACAGCAGCCAAAAAAAAAATCAAAAGTCAAGAGTCCAACTAAAGTAAACCCTGATCGCCATTATGGTGAGGTCAATTGAAACAAATAAAAAAAATAAAACATCTAAACTTCTGTTCTTATTTGTTCTCAAATAATATTTGTAGATATATGACAGAAATCAAGTCAAACTGTAATGTTGTTTGTGGAGTTGTTTAATCAGACATTTAATGTCTATTAAATTTATTTAAGTTCATTTTATCTTTGGCTGTGGCTGATTCTTGTGTTTCTCTTTCCTTCTGTGATTCTGCTTGTAAACAACAGGTGTTCATCATTATTGGTCAATCATGACATAATGATCTCCTTAACTCCAACACTGTGTCAATGCTACTTGAACACTCTGTAGTGTGGAAACACTGAGCAGCGTTTAAAATATATGTCAAAAGAATGAACCCTAGCACAGACCCCTGCGAGACCTTGCTGAACTAGTCCTGGTACAGGACTAAAAACATTAAAACCAATCAGTGAGGATTTAAACCATTCAAACACAGCACCAGCAGCTTTTAAGAATGAAAATATAACAGAACTGGTGACTCTGAGATGGTTGTTTGTGAAATACCAGCAGCTGAACAGTTGTACCTAAAAAGTGTGCAGTGAGTGTACATGTATATGTTACAAAGAACATTTAAATTCCCCATTAAATACCTCAGTATGTTGAGTTGACAGTTTGGACTCTTCAGTCCAGCACACAGCCGTTTCACTCCTGAATCCTGCAGGTCATTGTTACTCAGGTCCAGCTCTCTCAGAGAAGAGTTTGATGATTGTAAAACTGAAGCCTTAGTTTCACAGTGCTGATCAGTAAGATTACAGCCTGGCAATCTAAACAGGGTAATGAGAAACAATTAATTACATACACACGCATCTGTTTTAGGTTTCGTTAATGTTCATGTTTTCATGTCTTTAGGTATGTTTGAGTTCATGTGGTGCTGCACAGACCGATCAGCGAGAGTTGCCAATTGAGGTCGGGGTGGAATTGAAAGCGGAGACGTGAAGTCAGACACTTTCTGCTTCTCATAGTGATGCTCACACAGTGCTTGTATACTTTATCACAGATTAACTGAATTAAATGCAATATCTGTGAAATGCACAGATGTTTCAGAGATGTTTTCAAAAAGCAAAAAAACACTTTTAATGTAAAATTAAAGTCAAATATCTTAAAATTGTTATTTTACATGTATTGTCCGGATTACCGTCATGAAACATTCTCTGTGAAATTAAAGTTTTTTTTGCAGTTAACCACTAGCTAGCAATGGCACACATAAAAAACTATCACTGTATCAACAGCACCACAGTTACAACCTTTAAATAAAATGACATACAGCATAACACCAACATTTGATTGTGTTCTCCAGGTCTAAAGCTCATTCTCTACTCTTCAGCACAATGCTGACCCACAAAACACAGACAACAGAAACCCTTTAAATCCCAAAAGAACATGAAACACTAACAGATCTGTCTAGATCACAGCATCTTCACTTAATACAAACCAGACTGACTTTGTTTCTTTCATACAAAACTTCTTATTGAGAATTAACTGCGGTTTAGATGTTGATGTTTACTTGAAATTAATAAAAGTTTGAAGTCACCGTTGTGGAGATAAGCATTTGCTTTAGTTGGGCTCTTGACCTTAATCTTAATTTTTTTTTTTTATTTCCTTTCTTTTTCTGGTTGCTGTAACTGTGTGTTTAAAGCACATTTGTTATGGAAAAATCAGCAAGGAATATTCTGATCAGACAAAGCTAGTTACGTGCTACGGATGACCTTGTTGTTGTATAGTGGCTTGATCCAATGACTTTGTCTGAAATCTAATGTCTGAGCATGTTATTTAAGGTTATTACTTTCTTTTTGTAGTTTTAATTTAATGCAAGTTTAATTCAAATCCAATCATGCTTTGCTATTTTGAAAGTTTATATGTCTATTTGAGAGAATTATTTAGCCAAGCATGCATAGAGTCACAGACATCAAGAATCTGCATATGAATCTGAACAATAGTAACAATCGACAAAATATTCATATTAGCCCTGATCATCACAAAACAAGCTTTTTGTTGAGATTCATGTGCTGATTCTTGATGTTTGTGTGCGTACTTCCAGACGCCTAAAAACATATGATTAAAAAAAAAATCACATCATAAGACTGCTGTAAAAAAAGCTCAACTTCAAGCTATCATATCTAGCAATAACACCCATGAAACGTCAATATCAGACTACTGGGATAAGCTCAAACAATCATCAACAAATAATCAGCTTCATTTGACCAGAATTTCTCTGCTGGGCTTTACTATACCAAATGTAGCTTAAAAACACACAATTATAGTAACCAGAAGAAAACTAAAGCTATACAGTCAAGGGTCAAGAGCACAACTTAAGCAAATGCTTATCTCCACAATGGTGACTTCAAACTTTATGATTTTCAATAAAACATCAACATCTAAACCTCTGTTAATTCTCAAGAAATCAAGTCAGTCTGGTTGGTAATAAGTGAAGATGCTGAGATCTAGAGAGATCTGTTAGTGTTTCATGATCTGTTGCTGTCAGTCATTTGACTTTTAAGTAATTAATTAATTAGTTAATGAGTTAATTTTACAGTGAAGGTGTTTGTTTGTAATAATTTAGGAAATGTCTGTAAATTAACAGTGTTGTTATCTTATTTATATAAAGAGATTTTAAGGTTTTTAATTTTAAGGTTTTTGTTTGGCACCCTGTGCTGCCAGTCATTTGACCGTTTCTTTGCCTTTTGTTTTACAGTCAAGGTGCTTGATCATTAAATTCAGGAAATAGCTATAAAATAACAGTGTTTGTCAGTTTATTTAAATAAGGAGATTTTACTTTACTGCCAGTCATTTGACCATTTTATCATCTAACGGATTTGTTATTGTATTAATTACAGATTTGTTTTGTAATTTTACATACATTTGTTTGTAATTTAAGAAAACAGAAAACGTACTGTATACAAATACAGCAGTTTTTTTCTGTATAAAAAATGTAAATTACTGTAATTTGTCATTAATGCCATAATACTTAATAAATACTACATAAATAACAGCCAAGTTTTTAATTTAGAGATAATTTTATAGGGTTTTGACTGCAATTCAAAATGAAAGAAAACAACCAAAAAAAAAAAAAAAAAATCACAGTTATTTTCCGTAAAATTATATTTTTTTTTTATTACAGTGTAGCTATAAAATCATATATTAAACTATACAATAAAACATTAATAAATACAAATGTAAAGTTACATAGAGCGAAACTGAAACGGTATTGGACTCATTAGCCTCTCATTCAACAAGAATCCAAATGTTTCCAGTTTTGCCATGTAACATTTGGTTGCTAAACTATTATTAATTATGTAAACAAGGCTTTGTACTTCACTCCTGTTCCAATATCTGTGTAAAAAATTATCCATCTATGTGCAAAAATGTTTGTTTGGGCGCTACACTCTGACTTTAAATTAATCAATGTAACTATGTTTGGTTGACTGCATTTTAGTTTGATTAATGGTTGAATGGTCAAGTTAGCAACACTGATAATTTGTGTGAGCGTGCATGAGGCGCAGCTGAAATTAATAAAATAAAGATATAAAGAAAACAAATAAAATGCATAAACAGTGTCACATAAACAAAAGTAGCTTATACTTGTACAGCTTTTTTTTTCTTTTGTTATTCTTTTAATTATTTAAGAGAAATAGTCCTGATCATGTAGACCTTTTCTTTTCTTTTCTTTTCTTTTCTTTTCTTTTCTTTTCTTTTCTTTTCTTTTCTTTTCATTTCATTGGGGGCAGTCATGGCCTAATGGTTAGCGAGTTGGGCTCGTAACCCAAAGGTATTGAAGGTGGGGATTGTGAATAAACAGTGCTCTTTCCACCTTCAATACCATGACTGAAGTGCCCTTGAGCAAGGCACTGAACCCCTAGTTGCTCCCTGGGTACTGGAGCAATGGCTGCCCACTGCTCTGGGTGTTCTCTCTCTCTCTCTCTCTCTCTCTCTCTCTCTCTCTCTCTCTCTCTCTCTCTCTCTCTCTCTCTCTCTCTCTCTCTCTCTCTCTCTCTCTCTCTCTCTCTCTCTCTCTCTCTCTCTCTCTCTCTCTCTCTCTCTCTCTCTCTCTCTCTCTCTCTCTCTCTCTCTCTGTGTGTGTGTGTGTGTGTGTGTGTGTGTGTGTGTGTTCACTTCTCACTGCTGTGTGTGTGCACCATAGTTGACAAAATGTTGTCACTTTCACTTTCATTCCTTATATAACTAATTTCTGTTTTTCTCTGTTCACAGAAGTGTGAATCCTCGTGATCTGTTTTTTATGCTGCTATTTGCCCATATAAAGCTTAAAGTCCTGAAAAACAGCTTTGGTTATCAGTCAGCAAAATAATATAATGAAGAAAATGTTGTCGTTATACAATTCTCCACATAAATTCTCCAGCTTGCAAACACAAGCTGAGACCAGACTTGAGATTTGATCTTAGCCACTGTCACATCCATATTGATACATTCCAAGTTTTGTATAAAAAAACAACTGTACACCCATTTTTCTATCATATGTTCATTTTGTAATTGAGGCCCAATATGAATGTAAAGGTTTACATCCCATAATGATGCTCAATTATCTTGTTTGAAGGTAATGATAACGACATCTTGTGTACTAACTGACAAACGATCACTGATTATTGGTCACATTCTCATTGTTTTCATCCTTTCTTATTCAAGTATTTCAATGGCTCTTGATCATTAAACATTTATGAATCAAAATAACCAATTAAAGGTAGAACAAAAACTGGAATCTAAACATACAAAAACATGAAAGAATCTGCTATATAGTCACATTATCACTAAAGTATGAATCCATGTATAAGTCAAACCTCAGTATGTTGAGTTGACAGTTTGGACTCTTCAGTCCAGCACACAGTAACTTCACTGCTGAATCCTGCAGGTCATTGTTACTCAGGTCCAGCTCTCTCAGCTGTGAGTTTGATGATTGTAAAGCTGAAGCCACAATTTCACAGTGCTGAATTGTGAGATTAGAGCCTGCCAATCTGAAAAAGAGAGGACTTTGGTTAAAAAGCATGTTCATAAGATAGTGTCCCCAAATGACTACAAGACTATAAACAGTATATACACTCAAAAAAAAATATTTCAGCCCTTAACTTAATTCAGTTACATACAAAAGTTCCATGCATTTAGATTACATAGTTTTAATTTAAACAAATCAGTTAAACTTAATGTGATTCAAATGCATCAGTCTTACGTAAATGAAACAGGTAAAGTTGATGTTATAGTTCCCAGTGTTAAACAAACCCTGCTCAGTGTTCATGTGTTTCCACACTACAGAGTGTTCAAGTAGCATTGACACAGTGTTGGAGTTAAGGAGATCATTATGTCATGATTGACCAGTAATGATGAACACCTGCTGTTTACAAGCAGAATCACAGAAGGAAAGAGGAACACAAGAATCAGCCACAGCCAAAGATAAAATGAACTTAAATAAATAAAGACATTAAATCTCTGATTAAACAGCTCCACAAACAACATTACAGTTTGACTTGATTTCTGTCATATATCCACAAATATTATTTCAGAACATCTAAACAGAAGTTTAGATGTTTTATTTATTTTATTTTTTTTTTAAAGGTTGAATTGATCTCACCATCATGACGAACAGGGTTTACTTTAGTTGGACTCTTAACTTTTGATTTTTTTTATGTTAATTTTTTTGGCTGCTGTAATTATGTGTATGAAGCACATTTATTACAGCAAAATAAAAAAGCTGAAAAGAAGTCCGATTAGGTGTTTTTGTTTAATTTTTACTGTTTGTTAAATCATTATCATCCAGTGGCATGATACACTGATCTCATGCAGTGGTTAGTCTATTATTTTTGTAATGTTTACCACAGATGTATGAACTATTATGGATGTTTACCTTATAAACTAAACCTTGAAATCTACAGCACCTGTTTGACACACACAGACATAAAGAATCAGCATTTGAATCTCAACAATGGTGACATTCAACAGCTGCATGCTTGGTAACAGCAGATTATAAAACTCACCCATGACTCCCAGCATGCAGCTGTTGAATGTCACCATTGTTGAGATTCATATGCTGATTCTTGATGTCTGTGTGTCTCTAAGTGATACCGGAGGTCTTAACGTAATAATAATAATAGTTAATACAACTACTGTAAATATCATGAAACTAGCAGGTAAACCACTTAACAATATTAGCAAATCAGGCCACTGGATAATTACAACATCAATAATAATTAACCAAGAACACTTAATAAGAAAAGAATAAACTGCCATTGCACCTGAAGTTCTGTCCTCATCATGTCCCTGTATATTCACTCTCTGGACTTTACAGCAATTAACCCTCTGGGGTCTGAGGGTGTTTTGGGGCCCTGGAGAAGTTTTGACATGCCCTGACATTTGTACTTTTTTCAGTATCTTAAAAACATTAATGGCTAAAGTCTGATCACACTGTAATCAGTACAAACTGGGCTACAATAATATGTAAGCAACAAGATTGTACATGTTTGTGCTTTTGAGAAAACAACATTTATGCGTGGTTAGTGAAAATCTATTTTTTTTAAGTCACTGAAATAAGACCATGAAACACATTCAGAACATTTGTTCACAAGACATGTTCTAAGACATGTTTTGTGATCGAAAGGGAATATGCGAGGGAGTGACAATGGCCATTGAATATTTAGTGATTCACACCTGAGAGACAACAGGCCCTCCTCTAATGGCCCATCAATGAGACTGTGACTGTCAGGTAAGAAACAATGAGAAGATTCAGACATTGGGGTTTTAGATTATCTGTATTTTATTTACAACACAGTATAACATAAACATACATCATGAAGATCAACAACACATTATTAAGCACACTGATCTAACCACAGAGATGTGAACAGATGGTGTGTAATTCCTGAAAATTGTTTTCTGAATTCTGTTCAACAAGTTAGCACAAGCAAATCATACCTGAAGTGCTTGCAAAACTCATCATCAGTAGTCAAGGAACTTGTTTTACCAATAGAAAATCAAATTTCCTTGGCTTATTCATTGGATGATGCAAATGGAACTTGAGTTCTTCGGATGGTTTCTCCAGGAGTGAGTTCTTTCCGGCAGACATTCTACTAGCTGCATCAACTCTTCAGTTATCCTCCTCATCTTCGTTTTCCAAATTCTTCAGTTCTTCACTCATCCATCTTTGTTTCACTGAATGCCATTCCTAAGGGAGCGGTAGGACTGAGACATTGCTTTTACACCTATCACACGGAACTGAACTTATTTTTTTTTTTTCCAAGGAACTTTGAATTCAATTGAATTTTTGAACTTTCCATTTCTATTTCAACTTTTCCAAGTGAAATTGTTGTTGGGGATTGTCTATTGTATACTGTTGTCTACTCACTCTGTTTTTTTCCCAAATTTCCAGGAAACAAAAGCACTTCAACTAATTGCTAAAAAAATACTTTTTTCTGGTTAGCAAGACAATTTTGTGTGTGGTGTTACGTTTTTATTTTTTTTTCCCCCAGAATTCTGATATTCAAACCCTTTCATTTAATATCTGTGTGGTTGACATACAGGGGAAAAAAAACAAGCTCCTCTGATAAACCTAGACAACTAGTATAGATCATACAGCCCTGACGTAAGAGTTGAAGTTGGGGTTACACCAAAATAGTGGCGAGCCAACAGCCAGGAGAGCTTTGGTTAATTGTTACCTGTATTGATAACTACTCTAGTGAACACACTTTTTTTTTCCTGAATTGGTTTTCTTTCATTGTTCTAAGAGCGAGATTTGCATTTGTCCCATTTATTTTTGATGCTCATTATATTCCCCAAGACAAAACATGGATCTTTGTAAACGTTTTGATGTACATGGACAAAACTGTTTGTATGTTACAGGGGTAGAAAAAACTTGTAGCATTGAGGACATCACAGGTTTTTTTGAAGTACATGGGGAAATTTCAAAAGTAGTCAGAGTCCCTGATGAGCCAGAGCAGCCGTCAGGTAGACTTCTCATTCAGTATTCATCTGAGAGTTCCATTTTGAAAATCGACCCTGATAGTTTAGGAGACCTGACAAGCCCAAAAGATCCTGCTGTAGCATGGCATGTGAGAACAGTTCGTGATATGAGCCAAGAGAAATTAGGCAGGGGACTAGCACAAAGATATTTAGATGAACTGAGCACTATCCCAGGAAGTGGCAGAGCAGCATTCCTACTTGCTCTACAGAAGGAGCTTCAGCGTGTCCAGCTTCATTCAAGTGACTTGCAAGCTGCTGAGGCAGGTCCACATACTACTGTTCACAGTCCTCATGATTCAGGAAGAACCAATGTGGAATTCAACCCTGCCGAGTCAAATGTAGCTCAAGCTACAGTTCCAAACTTTTCCCCCTCATATGTGCCACAGAGCCCTGTGCACATTGACGAAAGCATGTTCAACCCTCCTCAGATTCAGAAGGTAGTTGTGGAGCATGTCATCCGTAATGAGTCTTCACACTCACCTTTGAGGCAGAGCCGGATCCGCACATTCTCCGGCAGAATCCCTAAGCCAAATGGAGAGGGTGATTACGAGACTTGGCGTACTCAAGTTGATCTTCTTCTTTCTGACCCATCTTCATCAGATTCTCAGAAAGTGAGGATAATCTTAGAAAGTCTGCTTAGCCCAGCAGCTGACATTGTTAAGCCCTTAGGTGTAAATTCTTCACCTAGCTCTTACCTTAACCAGACTGAATCCGATTTTGGTGTAGTAGAAGATGGAGAAGAGCTTTTTGCAACTTTTCTTAACCTAAATTAAAATGCTGGAGAAAAACCATCGGCATACCTGCAAAGACTGCATACTCTTCTTACCCGAGCAATATCTAGAGGCGGAGCCAGTGCCGTTGACTCCCGTAAACATTTGCTTCGCCAGTTTTGTCGAGGGTGCTGGGACCAGACCATGATAATTGGACTTCAGCTTGAACGTCTTAAAGACCATCCACCTCCTTTCTCTGAACTTCGCCTCTCTGTTAGAACAGAAGAAGATAAACGGGCAGCAAAGTTAGATCGAATGAAGAAACACCTTGGTAGCGCAAAAGCTGCTGCACATGCTCACTCCATGTATGGCATACCTGTCAATGTAGAACCCCAGTCTGAGCCCTCGCTGAAGTGCCAAAAGGGTGAAACTCAGAAACTTAAAGGAGAAATAACTGCACTGAAGAAACAAGTTGCGTATCTGTCAAAGAAAGGTGAGACAAAAGAGTGTGAAGTTGAGTGTGTAAGAAACTCTAAGGAGGACGCAGTTACTGGTAAATGTCTTGTAGCTAGCTCCAATGCAACATCTGATTCTAATCCCATGCCAAGGCCCTGGTTCTGCTTTAAGTGCGGGGAGAATGGACACATTGCAGGACGCTGCAGTAAGGAACCCAACCCTGAACTTGCTCGCAAAAAGAATTTCACATTCACAGCTGTGAAACCACAAGGCAGTTGTAATAAATAAAAGATATAGAACTCTAAATGGTTTCAGTGGCACAAATTACATTTATTTTAAAACAGAATTGTCACCACTGCATGACTTTTGCTCTTTGGCTTGTCTGGTTTGTTTAACTGAACAGTTGAACAAAAGCTAATGTTAAAAAGCTACGGGTCAACTAATGCTAACACTGACCACTATAATGGTGATGTAAACATTTTGGTGTCTTCAATAATTTTCAATAATCGCTCAATGAATCACTTAATTACCTCATTAACTTTGACACTGCTTCAGTGTTCTTTTTAACACTCAAACTCCTGCGAGAGTTCATTTAACACTGGGCTTTTTGCTGTGTAGACTTTATCTACTTTTTTTTTAGTTTGTCATAGCTGTTAAATTCAGGTATTTTTTACTCAAATATATAGACAAACGAAGTGCAAATTGTTACTTCAATTTACCTCATTTTATTGGGTAGATTCGTAAATTTAGGTTTTCTTTACTCAGACATATAGGATAGAATCTACCCAAACAAACTAAGTGCAAATTGTTACATCAGTTTACCCCATTATATTGAGTAGATTCTATAGGTTGTTTTTTACAGTGTTTATTTTTTTTCCCAAACTAGGTGGTTTAAGTTTTTTATTAATGTGTAATTAAAGCATGATGAAAATGCATATCATATTTGATATTTTTGCATATGCAAATGTTATTAGCTTGGAACCTCATTTTTAAACACAATTTTACACCTCATATCTAATCTGGAATAAAAAGAATGTACTGTATAAACACAAATCTCTTTTCTTTTTTTTTTTCTTTTTTTTTATGGTATTTTTGCATCTCAGTCTTTCAAAATGGAGTTCTTAGATAAGCATGAAATTCCTGTTAATCCAAAAGAGTTTGTGACTGTTGCTGATGCAGTGCCACATGCAGTTTTTGCACATGCTTTTAAGAGATCTTTTTTCCCCTCCAATCTCTGTCACTCATTGGATCTATGTAATATTTATAAAGGTAAACAGTGTCTGTCATCATCTAAATAAAAAAAAACTCCTAAAAATTAGAAGTCTGGAGGAGTCTGTTTCTGTGCCTTATGTAATCTTCAACTAGAATCGTTTTGAAGAAAGTTTGGTCAATTCCTCACAAATATCTCATAACTAACAACATGAGAAAAGTGACATTGATAAGTTAAAGCTACATAAGTAGATTCATATATTTTCTGCAGATAAGTGCTCTCCTATAAGCCGTAAGAGTGATATTCCAGCTGTTCTGAAACATCTTTATTTATTTTGGAATTGCTCATACAATGACATTTCGATGATATTCTTTATTTTATCAAATGTTGCAGCTTAACTTAAACTTTATGTAATTTAATTACATACAAATTTTCCATGCATTTAGATTACATAGTTTTAATATAAACAAATCAATAAACTTAATGTGATTCATATGTGAATGAAACAGGTAAAGTGGATGTAATATTTCCCAGTGTTAAACAAACCCTGCTCAGTGTTCATGTGTTTCCACACTACAGAGTGTTTAAGTAGCATTGACACAGTGTTGGAGTTAAGGAGATCATTATGTCATGATTGACCAATAATGATCAACACCTGCTGTTTACAAGCAGAATCACTGAAGGAAAGAGAAACACACGAATCAGACACAGCCAAAGATAAAATGAACTTAAATAAATGAAGACATTAAATCTCTGATTAAACAACTCCACAAACAACATTACAGTTTGACTTGATTTCTGTCGTATATCCACAAATATTATTTGAGAACGTCTAAACAGAGGTTTAGATGTTGTATTGAAAAAATGTTTCATTTGACCTCACCATCATGGCGAACAGGGTTTACTTTAGTTGGGCTCTTGACCCTTGTCTGTCTTAGTATTGCTTTTTTGTTCTTTGGTTGCTGTATTTGTGTTTGCCAAGCACATTTGTTATACGGCAATAAAAAAAAAAAAAAAAAGTCATGGGTGAGTTTTATAATCTGCTGCTACCCAGCATGCAGCTGTTGAATGTCACCATTGTTGAGATTCATACGCTGGTTCTTGATGTCTGTATGTGTCTAAATAATACTGGAGATCTTAAAGTAGTAATAGTAACAGTTCATACAACTACTGTAAATAGCATGATACTAACAGGAAAACCACTGAACGATATCAGCAAATCAGGCCTGTGGATGATGACGATGATTACAACAAAAATAATAGTTAACCAAAAACACTTAATAACGACCCGCTTTTTTATTGCCGTATAACAAATGTGCTTGGCAAACACAATTACAGCAACCAAAGAACAAAAAAGCAATACTAGAACAGACAAGGGTCAAGAGCCCAACTAAAGTAAACCCTGTTCGCCATGATGGTGAGGTCAAATGAAACATTTTTTCAATACAACATCTAAACCTCTGTTTAGACGTTCTCAAATAATATTTGTGGATATACGACAGAAATCAAGTCAAACTGTAATGTTGTTTGTGGAGTTGTTTAATCAGAGATTTAATGTCTTCATTTATTTAAGTTCATTTTATCTTTGGCTGTGTCTGATTCGTGTGTTTCTCTTTCCTTCAGTGATTCTGCTTGTAAACAGCAGGTGTTGATCATTATTGGTCAATCATGACATAATGATCTCCTTAACTCCAACACTGTGTCAATGCTACTTGAACACTCTGTAGTGTGGAAACACATGAACACTGAGCAGGGTTTGTTTAACACTGGGAAATATTACATCAACTTTACCTGTTTCATTTACGTAAGACTGATGCATTTGAATCACATTAAGTTTAATTGATTTGTTTAAGTTAAAACTATGTAATCTAAATGCATGGAAATTTTGTACGTAATTGAATTAAGTTAAGGGCTGAAATATTTTTTTGAGTGTAGTTGTCCAGTCTCGATCTTTTCACACAACATTGTGTCGCCGAAAATGCAATTGCGAGTCCTTTGAGTGTGAGAACATTATAGAATAATGTTGTCACACTGCAAACTTCAACATACACAAATAATTATTCGAGAAATATAATTTACGTGCAGCTAGGCCTTCCCTAGTGTAGGCCCCCGGGCTTCAGGCCGTTGATGGCCGTACCTAAATGTACCCCTGCATACCATATGTTACATGTCTGTTTAAACCAAAATTATATAGATATTAAAGTTCTGAAACGTTATTACGAACTTACCACTAGGGATGGGAAGCTCGACACCTAGTGTCGACACACGTTTCGAGTTTTCAACACACTAGTGTTCCGAAACAGTGTTCCGAAGCATTGCTCGAAATGAGGCTGTCACGTGATCTTTGAAAACGAAGCTTCATTACCTCACTGACACGTCACGCTAGGCTCAAATACAAAGCATATCGATTGCGCTGTCCCATACCCATTAGTCATTTAGTGCAGTGTTATAACTTTATCGGTCATCATGCATTTGTATGTTTTTTTTTTTTCTTTTTACGCGGTGTATCATTGTTACTTAAAGTACTACTATTAAAAAACAATGACGTGTGGCTGAATGTCTATTGTCTGAATGAAAATTAAAAAATCCTTGATAAAAGGACAAAAGTCCTTCCTCAACCACAAACATTTTTGCTATATATATATATATATATATATATATATTATTATTATTATTATTATTGTTGTTGTTGTTGTTGTTGTTGTTATTATTATTAAAATTAAATAATTGCATTTGTATTTGTGCATTTTTTAACAATGTGCATGTTTGTGTTCTATTGTAAAGAACACACAAAAATGGTGGAATGAAAAATTACGTTAGTTTAATCTATTGGCGTATTAAGCCTTTGTCATTGTATTGTGCAAAATACAATACATTTTGGAAACCCTATCGCTGCACACACACGCCAACTTGCTAATGACACATATGCTTATAAAATTCACAAATAAACCTTACAATAACACCCCAGGCCCGGTTCTACGGGGGTGCTTGAGGGTGCTAAGCACCCCCAAACAAAAGCAAAAGCACCCTCAGATAAAATTATTAATAGCGTATTAATTTTTAAATTAATGAACACGCAGACAGATGCACACACATACATAAATTTGCCAAATTAATACATACACACAAGCTTATAAATACACAAGCTGAATTGTTAAAAGCGCACCTCGGGTCATGTGACACGAACCAACCAATCAGCTTCATCCTTTATAGAAACAACATTGAAAACTCAGCCAAGACGGTGAAACAGCTGATCATAGCTGTACAGGGATAGACATTTTTAAAATACATTTTGTAGCAGGGCAGTGCTAGAAAGCCATTTATCATTTGCTGAAACTAACTTGTCTTCATGGAGAGCGTAGGCCATGGTTGCCTAGTAACGACAGACGCCATGGGAGCGTAACTTAGCACTTTGGAAAGAACGCGTTTTTAGGCGCGACATGTGAACTGCTCCTAGATGAGCATGCAGTAATAATCTTCACAGTGTATTCTTGATGTTAGATGGCATTTGTTGAAACTACAATTACGATACTAGTGTAGACGATTTATATTACTCAGTCCTATTTGGTGGTACCGTTTTCATACAGTTCCATGCATATTTTTTGTGAGCAGCCTCACAATTTTCAGAAGCACCTTCAGTGATTTGGTTCTGGAACCGGGCCTGTAACACCCCAATGAACAAAACATCTAAATGACACATTTTGTGTAAGAATTTTTATTGACCAGCAGATGGCGTAGTAGAGAACTGTATCAAAAGCTTCGAAGCATCAACGCACTTTGTTGTAAAAGCCTCACTGCTTCAAAAGCCTCGTTTGGCACATCCCTACCGACAGGTGTACGGTGTACATTTTAGGACATCCTCAGACCTCAGTCATACAATGAAAAGCCGTGTAGGATGATATTAGACTCAAAACGATTAATAGATGCATGCACAATTATCCATGGACTGCATCCCAGATAGCAACATAATGTCGGCCCAGATCCGGCCCACATCTGGCAGATGTGGCATGATGATCTGGCCCACATGCAGCGTGGAATGATGGCACTTGGGTGGACCGCTCCTGTTTGCCAGATCTGGGCCAAAAGCAGGCCACAGCAATGCCACATGTCAGCCAAGAGCCACAACCTTAGATGAAATCAGCAGAAGATAAAAGACATTCAATCTCTGAAGATCTCAGAGGAGGAGGTTTAAACAACTCCACAAACAGTATTACCAGCTTCACGCATTACTGACCAGATTGACTTTACTTCTTTATTGAGAATTAGCACTAACATTGCTTCCACTTGAAGTCTTCCACTTGAAGTCACCATGATAGTGATTAGCGTTTCCATTAATTAATTGGGCTCTTAACACTTACTTTTGAGCATGTTTTATTTGGCTGTTGTAAAAGTGTGATTTAATATTGTCACATAACTGCCTGATTCACTGAAAACATTTGAATGTAGTTGTTGTGTAGTTCAATGCTCTCACATTGTAAAACCTGCATTACTGCTACATGAGTTGCAAAATTAGTTTTGAAGTAATTAGTAATGAAAATTTTGCATAAGGCTGACACACACAGATATCAGCCATCAGCATATGAATCTCAACAATGGTGACAAAACAATCAGATAATCGGATCAATTCTGGACATCACAAAAGGCTGCATAATTTATTCATGCTGTGATGCATGCTGGGAGTTTTGTACTGGGGTTCCCAGCATGCATTCTAACTTTGCACTTTCTATTGTCACCATTGTTGAGGTTCATGTGTTGATTTATGATGGCTTCCCGAATTTTTTGTTAAACTGGATTTGCAAGACTACAGACAGTTTCGTACTACAAATGAAATATTTCTGCAACATAATTGGAAAAGCCAAACGACAGTGAATCAGGCTAATTCATTCATACAGCTTTCAATAGTTTAGTCAACACCTGATTTCATCTTGTTTTTATATGTTACTGCTGAAGTGTTTTTACAAACACACCATCATAGCAACATACAAATATACACTTACATTTAAAAAAAAAAAGTGTTACGAGCCCAATTAATGGAAACACTAACCACTATTATGGTAGAGTAGATTTAAGCCTGTTAATTAGCAAAAAATAACTTCTGTAAAGTCAATCTGGTCAGAAATGCGTGAAGCTGGTAATACTGTTTGTGGAGTTGTTTAAACCTCCTCCTCTGAGATCTTCAGAGATTGAATGTCTTTTATCTTCTGCTGATTTCATCTAAGGTTGTGGCTCTTGGCTGACATGTGGCATTGCTGTGGCCTGCTTTTGGCCCAGATCTGGCAAACAGGAGCGGTCCACCCAAGTGCCATCATTCCACGCTGCATGTGGGCCAGATCATCATGCCACATCTGCCAGATGTGGGCCGGATCTGGGCCGACATTATGCTGCTATCTGGGATACATTTTAGGCATGTATCTTACAATCCACAAACAAATGCCTGAATAAAAATGTTCTGTTCTAAATCTCCTCAAAATTCAGGAGAATACACTTAAAATATTATTTAAAAAAAATACTATTACATTAAATTTCCTGGTTAAAAAAAAAAGAAAAAGAGCTCATAAAAATTGTACAAATTTTGCATAGTATCATAAAATCTCCTCAAAAGTCAAGAGAATAAACAAAAAATATTATTGAATAAAATCACACTACTTTAAATTTCCTAGTTTTTTTTTCCTAGAAAAAAAAAAAATTATATATATATATATATATTTCAAGTATCAAGTGTGACCCAAAAATAGCTCATAAAAAATTTTACTAATTTTGCATAATATCATAAAATCTGAACAAAATCATATTACATTTAATTTCCTGGTTAAAAAAAAAAAAAAAAAAGTTATATTTCAAGTATCAAGTGTGACCCAAAAATAGCTCAGAAAAATTTTACAAATTTTTCATAATATCGTAAAATCTTTTCAAAATTCAAGAGAGTAAAGAAAAAATATTATTGAACAAAATCATATTACATTAAATTTGTTTCCTATTTTTTTTTGTAAAGAGGGAAAAAAAGTTATATTTCAAGTATCAAGTGTAACCCAAAAATAGCTTATAAAAATTGTTCAAATTTTGCATAGTATCATAAAATCTCATCAAAATTCAAGAGAATAAAGAAAAAATATTATTTAATAAAATCACATTACATTAAATTTCCTAGTTTTTTGTTGTTGTTGTTGTTTTGTTTTTTTTAAAGGAATATATATATATATATATATATATATACACAGTAAAATTCACAGAGTAAAATTAACTCTATTCAGAGAACATTTGGTCCCTCTCTAAACAGAGTTAAATTAACACTGAAGCAGAGTTAAAGTTAATGAGATAATTAAGTGATCAATTAAAAACTGATTGAGCATTAGTGATGAACACCTGCTGTTAACAAGCAGAATCACTGAAGAAAAGAGAAACACAAGAACTACAACTGATTTCAGCAACATTTTAAATCAACTGAAATAAAAGACATTAAATCTCTCAAAATCTGATTAAACAACTCCACAAACAGCATCGCCAGCTTCACTCATTACTAACCAGACTGGCTTAATTGTAATAATAATAATTATAAAAAAAAAAAAAAAACAAAAAAAAAAAACATGATGCCACCATAATTGTGGTCAAGGTTCGCTTTAGTTTGTCTCTTGACCCTTTTAATAGCTTATAATAATTTTGCTTCTAAACAATTGTAATATTGTTTCACAGCAAACATTTGTGTATTGTTGAATCAAATGTTTGAAACAACAGTTTATTTTACACTTTCTACTTATAGCTCATTTGTGTGAACGTTATAAAGCGATCTTTTTCTTTGGTTTATTGATGGGTATATTGCTGAAAAAAGGTCCTGTTAAACAATCACCACTATAAAGCTTCACTTTTGAAAAAAAGAGGTGCATTGGCTCAGGAGTTTAGACATGAACACTTATCATATGATCCTCAACAGTGGTGACAATAATTATTCATACTGCAGTGCATGATGGGAGTTTTTTATGGGGTTCCATTTGTGCCAAAAAAGAGGCGACTGCTTTGTGCTTTGTACTACACATTTGTCTTTGTCTACAGTTATTGCCTAATTATTCAGGAAAATCAGTATATGTTGACGTGCATGTTGTCTGTTGACGTCGTCTTAATCTGTCGTCCTGTCGTCTTTTTCTTTGTTTTTTTACTGTTGTCCTAACTCATTTTGTCCTGTCGACCTGTTCTGTCATCCTTACTGTCGTCTTATTCTGTCATGCTGTCGTCCTGTTCTGTCATCTTATTCTGTCATGCTTACTGTCGTCCTGTTCTGTCATCCTAACTGTCGTCTTGTTCTGTCGTCTTAATCTGTCATGCTTACTGTCGTTCTGTTCTGTCGTCTTAATCTGTCATCCTTACTGTCGTCTTGTTCTGTCGTCTTAATCTGTCATGCTTACTGTCGTTCTGTTCTGTCGTCTTAATCTGTCATTCTTACTGTCGTCCTGTTCTGTCATCCTAACTGTCGTCTTGTTCTGTCGTCTTAATCTGTCATCCTTACTGTCGTTCTGTTCTGTCGTCTTAATCTGTCATCCTTACTGTCGTTCTGTTCTGTCGTCTTAATCTGTCATGCTTACTGTCGTCCTGTTCTGTCATCCTAACTGTCGTCTTGTTCTGTCGTCTTAATCTGTCATCCTAACTGTCGTCTTGTTCTGTCGTCTTATTCTGTCATCCTTACTGTCGTCCTGTTCTGTCATGCTTACTGTCGTTCTGTTCTGTCGTCTTAATCTGTCATCCTTACTGTCGTTCTGTTCTGTCGTCTTATTCTGTCATGCTTACTGTCGTCCTGTTCTGTCGTCCTGTTCTGTCATCCTAACTGTCGTCCTGTTCTGTCGTCCTGTTCTGTCATCCTAACTGTCGTCCTGTTCACCGCGGAACACCAGCCGCCATCTGGATTTGCTGTACGTCTATTATAATTACGGTACGGAGAAAAGAAGGGCTAAAAAGCTGACGAACATCTATATTTCAGCGGTTAAAATTTAAATGTGCTAGAAAACAGGGGAAAAGTATTTACAAAACGTATATATATATATATATATATATATATATATATATATATATATTGTTCATTATATAAGATACAATTATATTACTTTCAAATACATTACATCGTAAACACAGATAGAGACATGGTTGTTGAGAAAAAGAATTTATTGAAATGTTCATGGTAACTTTTAATAAGAAATTTTAATAATGCATGTAGAAAAAAGGAGCAAACATTCAGTGTTAGAATGTATTTTAACAAACTTTATTTTTCAGAAAACTTTACAGTATAATGTATTCGAAAGTAATATAACTGTATCTTCTATAATGAACAATATATATATACGTTTTGTAAATACTTTTCCCCTGTTTTCTAGCACATTTAAATTTTAACCGCTGAAATATAGATGTTCGTCAGCTTTTTGGCCGCTTCTTGTCTCCGTACCGTAATTCCACTAATAGACGTGCAGCAAATCCAGATGGCGGCTGGTGTTCCGCGGTGAACAGGACGACAGTTAGGATGACAGAACAGGACGACAGTAAGCATTACAGATTAAGACGACAGAACAGGACGACAGTTAGGATGACAGAACAGGACGACAGTAAGGATGACAGAATAAAACGACAGAACAAGACGACAGTTAGGATGACAGAACAGGACAACAGTAAGGATGACAGAATAAAACGACAGAACAAGACGACAGTTAGGATGACAGAACAGGACGACGGTAAGCATGACAGATTAAGACGACAGAATAAGACGACAGTTAGGATGACAGAACAGGACGACGGTAAACATGACAGATTAAGACGACAGAACAAGACGACAGTTAGGATGACAGAACAGGACGACGGTAAACATGACAGATTAAGACGACAGAACAGGACGACAGAACAAGACGACAGTTAGGATGACAGAATAAGACAACAGAACAGGACGACAGCATGACAGAATAAGACGACAGTAAGGATGACAGAACAGGTCGACAGGACAAAATGACAGTTAGGACAACAGTAAAAAAACAGAAAAAGACGACAGGACGACAGATTAAGACGACGTCAACAGACAACATGCACGTCAACATATACTGATTTACCTGAATAATTAGGCAATAACTGTAGACAAAGACAAATGTGTAGTACAAAGCACAAAGCAGTCGCCTCTTTTTTGGCACAAATGGAACCCCATAGTTTTTATTATGTTGTTACCCAGCATGCATTGCAGCATGAAGCATTTTGTTGATTGTCACCATTGTTGAGATTCATATGCTGGTACTTGATGTCTGTGTGTCTCTGAGTAATAGTGGTGTTTACTTATGCTTTACATGAACCTAAAAACTTTTTCATTACTACATTCTAGTTTCTTTTGACTGCTGAAGTTTCATAGAATTGATTATGGTTATCTGAATGCATAAATTGAGAAAAACATACTTTGGACGTGGTCAAATCGTCTCACGCTAAACATCTCAACATATAAAATCAATTAAAATGTGTTTAATGTAAAGCACTGTTTTATAACATCACATGTACACTTTAACAGAGATCTAACCCAAAAACTGAAGGGTCAAGAGCTAAACTAAAACAAATGCTGATCTCCATGATGGTGGCATCATTTTAACCACTAAAACATCAACTTTTGCTCCTCTGTAAATCTCAATATGATCTTCTGTAGACGTGTGACAGAAATAAAGTCACTCTGGTTAGTAATGAGTGAAGCTGGTGATGCTGTTTGTGGAGTTGTTTAATCATCATCTGCTGAGATTTTGAGAGATTTAATCACTTATTTTATTTCAGTTGATTTAATCTGTGGCTGAAATCAGTTGTAGTTCTTGTGTTTCTCTTTTCTTCAGTGATTGTGCTTGTTAACAGCAGGTGTTCATCACTAATGCACAATCACCTTTTAATTGATCTCTTCATTATCTCATTAACTTTAACTCTGCTTCAGTGTTAATTTAACTCTATTTAGAGAGGGACCAAATGTTCTCTGAATAGAGTTGATTTTACTCTGGGGATTTTACTGTGTATATATATATATATATATATATATATATTTCAAGTATCAAGTGTGACCCAAAAATAGCTCAGAAAAATTTTACAAATTTTGCATAATATCATAAAATCTCCTCAAAATTCAAGAGAATAAACAAAAAATATTATTGAACAAAATTGTATTATATTAAATTTCCTGGTTAAAAAAAAAAAAACAAAAGCAAAATTCTCAGAGTTTAATTAGTTTTAATTGGGAAAAAATAGGTCATAAATATAGTATAAATATTGCATAGTATCATAAAATCTCCCCAAAATTAAAAATAATAAAAAAAAAAAAAAATGATTGAACGAAAATATATTTTCCTGAAAGTACAACAAAAAAGAAACACATTTCAAGTGCCAAGTGTGACCCAAAAATGAAGAGGTTCAGAGTGTTAATAATGTTTGTGCTTCAGGAGTCAAAACAAATTCAAATACAGTCTGACACTCATTTGCATAAACAGTCTTTTAATATACAACAGTGTAAATATGACGTGATTTTATTTGTGTGCATGAGTGTGTGATTTGTGTTGGACAGAAGCACAGAAAGTGTCTCTGACTGGAGAAACATCTTCATCCTGATGATCTGAAACAGGAAACTGTCTTGTGTGTCTGATATTGAACTTCCTGAAGCCTGTGATTAAAACACACACAACAACAGCAACACTTTCACATCATTACACTCACACTGTGTCGACTAATGTCTGTGTGTGTTTAATGTCACACAGAGACAACGAACAGTTTAAAAAAGGAAGTCCAAATCCAGCGTGTAGTGTTTGAGTGAATGTGTGTGTGAATGTGTGTAAGTGTGTGAGTTTGTGTGTGTCAGAGACGCTGTAGAAGGACAAAGTGCCACCAGACACGTCCACATACACTCCTACTCTCTTACTGGACACTGAACCTGCAGATATAGCAGTGGATTTATTATTGTGACGGGCAGTGAATCTGTGATCAGAGCAGATCAGACTCCAGGAGTTCACATTACGTCCAAACACACAGTCATCACTCTCTCCTTTCCTCTTGATTCCTTTATATGACACTGATATATGAACATTATTTCCACTCCATTCAGTCTCCCAGTAACAGCGTCCAGTCAGACTCTCAACACTCAGAACCTGAGGATAAAAATCAAATCTTAAACTTGTTCTGGCTCCGCGGATCCTGAAGTGCTCAAAAAGATCACAGCGTTAAAACTAGAGTAGAATTCGATTCTTTCTGACCAAGTTAGTAATATGTTTTTAAAGATAAAACAAAAGCAATTTGAGCTTGGAGACAAACCAGCGTCAGCTGAGAAATATTCAGGCTAATAGAGCTATACACTAAATTAGAAAAGAGGATGGATCCCTACCCACCCAGCAAAAACTCGTCGAAAAGACAATGTCAGACGTCTAAACAATGTGAAAATTTGGTTGAAAAGTGAAAGACATCTATAAAAAGACGTCCAGATTACGTCTAAATGTGGCTTTTTCAGGCCGATTTTCAACCGTAAATTCATGATTATATTTATCTCATATTCAAAATAAGACAATTCACAAAGAGTACTAAAACATTTATTGACACATTAAATACAAGTAAATTCAAGTAAAAAAAACTTTCCTGATCATAAATTAAGACTGCATTTGATTAAAGATACCGTAAAAACAGTACAATTATAAAATATAACTATATGTTTTCTATATGAATACATTGTGAAAGGTAATTTATTCATGTAAACTACATTTTCATCATAATTACTCCAGTATTCAGTGTCACATGGCCCTTCAGAAAACATTTTTAATATGATTTGCTGCTAAAGAAACATTTCTGATTATTATCAATGTGGAAAACAGTTGTGCTGCCCAATATTATTTGTGGAAAACATATTTTCAGTTTTCTTCAAATATAACTTGCAAAGGAGCAGTATTTATTTGAAACTGATTTTTCAAAACAATAATCTTTGAAATACTGAAAATGTTTATAAAACAGGACAATGACCAATTCTAACCACATTAGAACATATTTCACCCAAAAAAATGTTAATTTTGCCATTAATTACTCTCATGTCACTCCAAACCCATAAGAAACTTTTGTGCAGAATGCAAATAAATATATTTTTAACAGATGAAAAACAGCAGCAACAACAAAATTACATCTTTATTCATAATTTAATCTCCAACGCATTTTCACAAAAGCACCATACAATTTTTTTTTATGTGTGAATAAAAATGCAATGTTTTTTGTGCATATAAACAATTCACATCACTTCATAAAATTAAGGTTAAACAACTGGAGTCACATGGATTACTTTAATTCTGTCTTTACTACCTTTCTGAGGCTCGAAAGTGGTAGTTGCATAAACTGTGAGATAGAGGGACAGAAATTTCTCAGATTTCATTAAAAAGATCTACATTTATGTTTCAAAGATGACCAAACGTTTTACAGGTTTGGAAAGACATGAAGGTGAGTGCTGAAAATTTTTGGTTTAACTAACACATTAGTTAAACGGTTCCCTCAGGGGCATCAGTAGATCTCTGCCTGATCTCTGATCTTCTGCTTCTTCTGCTCCTTCCACCATCACAATCCTGGATTTTTGAGCCACAACAAAAGTTTCCACTTTAAATGTTTTAGCCTGGCTGCTTTTTCTCCAGCATCTAAAATGAGAAAGAAAACAAGAACCAAAATGTAAATGAATAAATGGACCAGAATAAATGGACTAATATTTGTTTCCCTTGTGTTATTAACATTTGTGGTCAGTTTTGTTTATGTTTTTGAAATAAGTCTCTTATGTTCACCAAGAAAACTGCATTTATTTGATCATAAATAAAAACAGTAATGTTTATTATTACAATTTAAAATAACTGTTTTCTATGCAAATACATTGTAAAATGTAATTTATTCCTGTTTTCGCCAAGCTGAATTTCAGCATAATGTGTGAAGGATCATGTGACACTGAAGATAACACCGTGTCTACACTGGACACCACAAAGTGTGAGCGCGTCATCAATAGAATGCGGTAACAGTTTACTGTAGAGCATTTGTCGTGTCGCTCCTCGCCGCATCCAGTGTAGACAGCATCAATGATTATAATGGGTTCTACTCTATTTTGTCACGCCGTTCACATCCAGTGTAGACACGGTGTAAGCATAATGATGCTGAAAAATAACTTTTTAAAACATATTGAAATAGAAAATAGTTATTCAAAAAGGATAATTTCACAATATTACTGTTTTACTGTATTTTAATCAAATAAATGCAGCAGTTGTTTCCACAAAAAACTTCAAATAGACTTTCAAATACATGACAAATCTGACCCTTAAACTTTTGAATGGTAGTGTATATTTAAGGTATTACTTACTAGTCATATGGTTCATAATGTCTGGAGATGTTTTTCGACAGGAGATACGCTCCAACTCTGGTGCACGGTCATTAACATGAAAGATTCTAGGAAGGAACACAAACAATCTGTCAACAATATTTATTATACAATGTCAGGTTTATTAGAAGTAAACTATAGCAAAGGTGAAATGCAGAAAAGAAAAATAAATAATATATAGAATATACAAAACAATACAATTTAATAACAGAATGTACATGTTTAGGTCCTTTTAAAATAACTAACAAGCAAACAAACATAAAAGTATATAGATATATATAATTTTGCAAAAGAAAATTACAGTTGCATGGTGATATAGGCTAAATATATTATGAAAGATACATATAAAGTAATTTAATAAGCTTTTTCAAACTTTTCCTGTGTCGTAGAAGTTTTTTTTCCGAAACTGCTGAAGTCACAGGACGAGTGGAATCAATATTTGTTTACCATGAAAGGTCAAAACATTTTTAAAGTACCTTCAGCCCATTTTCACGCTCCATGTTAATTTTGTATTCGATTAACCGTATATTTCATACTTCTCCTGACCATAGGAACACAATGTCTGTCCAAGGGCTGAGTGTCTGGCGACACGATGGTGTGATGTTCACACGGGATGTGCCCTGACGCCACGCCCACCTGGGGACTCGAGTATGAAGCCAGTGCTGCATGCTGCAGTAGTCTCATGTGCATCAAACCCAACGGCGTGACCGCGGCTGAGGATGCCATGTGCCCTAGGAGCCTCTGAACCTGTTTTAGGGGGACCGCTAACCGCATCTGAGTGTTGCCACACAGCTCAGAACTGACTGTGCACGCTCTGGGGAGAGACGCGCAGACATACTAATCGAGTCCAGCTCTACGCCGAGAAAAGAGATCCTCTGTGCCGGGGAGAGTTTGTTCTTTTCCCAGTTGACCCGAGGTCCCAACTGGGCCAATGGTTGAGAACCATGTCCCTGTGTACGCAACCCATATCCCTCGAGTAAGCTAGGAATAGCCAGTCGTCAAGATAATTGAGAATGCGGATGCCCACTTCCCTGAGGGGGGCAAGGGCAGCCCCCGCTACCTTCGTAAAGGCGCAGGGTGGCAGGGATAGGCCGCGGGGGAACCTTGTACTGATGAGCCTGATCTCGAAGACAGAGTCTTGGAGGATCAAGACATGATAGTACGTGTCGCTCAGGTCCAATGCCATCAACCAGTCTTAAGCCCTGACACACAAGGAATGTGTGTTCAAGGGCTAATGTTTGAACGGGAGCTTGAGAAAAGGCCCGATTCAAAAATCTCTGTTTTAAGATTGGTATGAGTCAACCACCCATCTTGGTACAATGAAGTAGGGGTCGGCAAACCCCTTCCTTCATTTTGGCTGAGGGGATAGGATCTATCGCATCCTTCCCAGGGGGGCTGCGATCTCCGCTTAAGGGACCATAGCATTCTTGCCCTGAGTCGATTTATAAGAGAACGCCGTAGACCTTAGCAGATGCCTTGCAACCTGAGTTGCATAGCCAAATCAGGTAGTTCTGAGAAGCTTAAGGTCTCAGGGAACTATACCCGATGTACCTGGAATGGGAATGTCGTGGCTGAATAAGGCAGAGAATGCCGTGTTTGGAGATGAAGCCCCAAGAGCGCGGTGTGTCTTTGCCATTATGCAGAGTTTGTGCCGAATCCATCTCTCATCCCCAGGTCGAGAGTGGATCTGGACGGGTCAGCTAGCCCGGCTGCTCTGGATTGCTCGTCAGAAGAAAAACTAGAAGCCTAACGAGGGTTCTAGCAAACCTACTGACAAGCTTGTGTTGCCACCTTCCCACAAGATCTCTGACCGCTGTCTGCTCCTACCGTGAAGGACTTTCGCTGTAAATTCTATCACGGTGTTGCCAGAAGGACCAACCTGGGAAATGGGGGGTAAGAAGCGGACTTCAAATTTCCCGCATTTCTGACAGGTGCAGCCACAGGTGGCGTTCCTGGACCAACAAGTAGACATCGCCCTTCCTAGAGCGTGCGCCACGACTCACAGCTCTAGGTTGGAACCACCCTCGTACTGAGCTCGCAACGCCACGGCCTGAATGCCCAGAGGATGGCCGTGGTATGTAAGGCGGACGCAGCCTGTCCAGAAGCCATGTAAGCCTTGCCCGGAAGAACTTACAGGCCCTGCACGGGAGTTCTGGAAGGAATCCCACAAGCGGCGACAATTAGCAGGGAGTACACTGCAATCGCCCCCTCCGCCTGGGGGAACCTCTGAAACCCCCTCGCTGGACCCCCATCGAGAGTGGTGAAGGAGGAGAAGTTGGTTTATCACGTTCTGACCATTTTTTTTTAAATGGGCTTTCCGCGATTTCACCGACTTCTCGTGCACTTCTGGGAAACAGACACTGGAAACGAGCGTACAGGTCGTTACCCAGATGTCTATTAACCAGCCCCTTCTTGGCTGCCCGTTTCAGGCACGGCCGCCATTTTTAGCATCCACCTCAAACTGAGAATCAGTCCCCCGTAGAGGCTTGCTCAGCTGAAGTTTCTGCTTTCAAATAGGTCACGCCCTTCCTTAGCGATGCTGCCGCTAACCATTTCCGCCCAATTAGGAGTTCTGAATAAGAAAGTCAGCTGTACTGAGACAGACTAACAAACTTGTCCGGAAACTCAATCGAGGGACGCACGAAGCGAGGGGTTTGCGGGGTTTTCACCCGGCAAAACCTTCCTTGCTTTGTAATGCTCGTCACCAACGCACATCGCAACGGCTTCGTACCCGGAAGTAGAAGGACCGGAGCGGGTGTCAGTCGGGAACGTAAGCATATGGCTCGTGCGCCCAGGTCATGTTTTCGCCAGCAAAACATAAATCAACAACAAGCGCTGCATCGGCGTGAGAATCTCAACACTGAATACAACGGTCGCGTTGATCGTTTGGATCGAGGGACGCGAGGAGCGAGAGGTTTGCGGGGTTTTCACCCGGCAGAGCCTTCCCTGCTTCCTAATGCTCGTTACCGATGCACATCGCAATGGCCTCGTACCCGAAAGTAGAAGGACCGGAGTCGGAGTGAGCCGCGGCTTCACGTAAAGCACGCGGCTGACGAGCTTTTCATCATATCTAGTAACTTTTCAAGTAATGTTTTTTTCTGGCTTTTTTGCCATAGTAAGTGTTTTGCAGACACAGACTTACAGAAGCCAAAAAACAAAAGTTATGAACTGAAGGGTCAAGAGCCCAACTAAAGCAAACACTGATCGCCTTTAATGGTAAGTTCAAACTAAATAAATTCAAAATCTAAACCTCTGTTCTAAATAAGTACTTTAGACAAACTGATTAGTAATAAGTGAAGCTGTTTGTGGAGTTGTGTAGTCATTCTCTGCTGAGATCTTGAGAGATTTAATGTTATTTATTGCAGTTGATTTCATCTAAGGCTGTGACTGCAAGTCAGTTGTAGTTGTGTTTCTGTTTGTCTCTTCTCTCCTGTTTCTCTTTCCTTCAGTAATTCTGCTTGTTAACATTCTCATTAAGTTCAACTCTGCTTCAGTGTTACTTTAACACTCTGTATTGTGGGACCAAATACACTGTGAGTTCAGCAGCGGCCAAAATATCGTAATAACCAGCTGCTGTGATGTCTGTTAATCGAAGAAGAAAAAAAAAAAAAAAAAGAAAATCAATAACTTCTGTAGTTTTAAGCTTGATCTTTTATTTAATTTAGATTTTAGTGTTTGAAAACTTTATTAAATTTGACTATATTTTCTTGCTGAAGGGAACAGGTTATTATACACAGGTGACAGTTATTAAAATGGGTTTATGTAAAGAGCTCTCAATTATACTGTAATGTTGAATGGCTATAGTCAGTGGTTAAATATTTTGGGAAAAAAAAAAAAAACTTGATTGGCACCACTAGTAATTAAACTTATAGCATTATTAAACTTTTAAAAGATCATAAAATGCATTTTCAGATTTACTTATGTTTTTGGAGGTTAGCTTATGAAGTTTTTTTTTTTTTTTAATTCAAAAATTTGTCAAAATATTATTTTATTATTATTATTATTATATTTTTATTAAGTTACAGCTACAGTTAAGTTACAGTAAGTAAATTGTAAAACAATTTACTTACTGCTTTGAGTGACACTTACTTAAAATATTCAAGTAGCCACAAAGGAACCAATGACATTAATAAACCAATGAGAGTCAGCAGTACACTAATACGTTGCTAATTTGCAAAATAACAACAGAGTACCCGCGTGTTCCGGCCCCAGTGCTGAGCATGCGCAGTGACTCACCAGAAAGAGTCGTTGATATGAAGTGCCTCAGTCTCATTGAATCAACAAGTGATCTAATTCATTTGATTATTTCTTAATTTAGTTTCAAATAACAAGAATGAATCACTTAACTTAAGTAAATTCGTTATATTCTTGTTAATCAGACATATTTGTATTTTGCAAAACAAGCAAGTGGCTAGTTGACTTTTTTGAGTGCAATACCAGTAAATTTTGACCTTGTGGGGACATTTGTGAGGTCCCAATAAGGAAACAGGCTTATAAATCATGCACAATGAGTTTTTTTGAGAAAGTAAAAGTGTGCACAGTCTCCTGTGATGGGTAGGTTTAGGTGTAGTGTAGGTGTAGGGCGATAGAAAATACGGTTTGTACAGTATAAAAACCATTACGCCTATGGAATGTCCCCATAAAACATGTAAGCACAACGTGTGTGTGTGTGTGTGTTTTCTAGTGTGGATCATGGAGGAGAGTTCATGATCACATCAGGACTCCACAAATGTAAGTTCACAAACAGACACACAGTTATGTTGTTTAGTTGTTGTAAATGTGTCTCTTGTAATGTGTGTTCTTGTGTTCAGATGCCTGTGATCTCACACTGGATACAAACACAGCAAACAATCAACTCATTCTGTCTGACGAGAACAGAAAGGTGACGTTTGTGTATGAGTATCAGTCATATCCTGATCATCCAGACAGATTTGATGTGTCTAATCAGGTTCTGTGTGTTGAGAGTCTGACTGGACGCTGTTACTGGGAGACTGAATGGAGTGGAAATGATGTTATAAATGATGTTGAAATATCAGTGTCATATAAAGGAATCAAGAGGAAAGGAATGAGTTATGACTCTTTGTTTGGATATAATGTGAACTCCTGGAGTCTGATCTGATCTGATCACAGATTCACTGCACGTCACAATCATAACTACACTGCTATATCTGCTGGTTCAGTGTCCAGTAAGAGAGTAGGAGTGTATGTGGACGTGTCTGGTGGCACTCTGTCCTTCTACAACGTCTCTGACACACACAAACTCACACACTTACACACATTCACACACACATTCACTCAAACACTACACGCTGGATTTAGACTTTATTGCAACTGTTCAGTGTCTCTGTGTGACATTAAACACACACAGACATTAGTCGACACAGTGTGAGTGTAATGATGTGAAAGTGTTGCTGTTGTTGTGTGTGTTTTAATCACAGGCTTCAGGAAGTTCAATATCAGACACACAAGACAGTTTCCTGTTTCAGATCATCAGGATGAAGATGTTTCTCCAGTCAGAGACACTTTCTGTGTTTCTGTCAGTCCAACACAAATCACACACTCAAACACACAAATAAAATCACGTGTCATATTTCCACTGTTGTATCATATTAAAATATTGTTTATGCAAATGAGCTTTAGACTGGATTTGTATTTGTTTTGACTCCTTCACAGTCAAAAATGATGAGCTTTAAAATAAAACTTTTTTTCTTTTTATTGACAAGAGTAATGTTTTTGTTCTATAATATTTTTCAGTTACTATTTACAATTTTGATGCGATTTTATGATACTATGCAACATTTACAATATTTAAGTTTTATGAGCTATTTTTTTCCCAATTAAAATGAATTACACTTTATTTTGTATTTTAGGAAAATTAATGTAATATTTTTGTTCAATAATGTTTTTTTGATTATTATTTAGCATTATGAGCTGATTTTATGATAGTATTACATTTTTATACAATTTTAATGAGCTATTTTTCCAGTAAAATTAAACTTTCAGCCTCATCATTTTTGGGTCATACTTGAAATACAACTTTACTGTGTTTTGTAGGAAAATTAATGTAAAACATTTTTGTTCAATAATGTTTTGTGATTATTATTTAGCATTATGAGCTGATTTTATGGCATTTCCAGGTAGTTGATGTGGAACCCTTCCTCTGCTTTCGACCACCGGCCGAAAGCTGGGTTGCCATCGCACAGCGCCCCCCAACCCTTGTTGGAGGCATCTGTCGTGACTACCTTCCTTCTGCAAACCGACCCTAAGGGCACGCCCCTCTCGAACCATTGTGGGCCCTTCCAGGGGACCAGGGCTTCCACACAGGTCTGGTCCACCCTGACACGCAAACGTCCGTGACGCCATGCATGAGGTGGAACCCGTGGTTTCAACCAACGCTGAAGGGGCCGCATACGCAGCAGGCCCAGTTCTAGCACTGGAGATGCAGAAGCCATAAGGCCTAGCATCCTTTGAAACCTCTTGAGGGGGTAGAGGGCACCGGCCCTGAATGAGCCCGCTAGTTGCCGTATTGCCAGAGCTCTCTCTGGCACGACCATAGCTCTCAACTGAGTCGAATCGAAAATTGCTCCCAGAAACGAGATTTGTCGGCTGGGGTGCAACACGCTCTTGGCCAGATTGACCCTGAGCCCTAGGCACTCTAAGTGGCTGAGGAGAAGGGCTCTGTGAGATAACAGCTCCGCCTCTGACTGGGCCAGAACGAGCCAGTCGTCGAGGTAGTTGAGGATGCGGATTCCCTTCTGTCTCAGAGGGAAAAGAGCCGCGTCCATGCACTTTGTAAACGTGCGGGGAGCCAGGGACAAGCCGAAGGGCAGGACCGTGTATTGATAAGCCACACCCTCGAAGGCGAATCTCAAGAATCGTCTGTGATGGGGGGCTATCTGGATGTGAAAGTACGCGTCCTTCAGATCCAGTGAAAGGAACCAGTTCCCTGGGCGAACGTGCGAGAGGATCTGCTTCAAGGTTAAAATTTTGAACGGCCGTTTCATTAGGGGGCCCGATTCATATGCCTTAAATCGAGGATGGGTCGTAGACCCCCATCCTTCTTGGGGACGAGGAAGTAACGGCTGTAGAACCCTGACTCGCTCTGGGCTGGGTGGACTACCTCTATGGTGCCTTTTTCCAGCAATATCAACACCTCCGAGCGTAGGACGTGCGCGTCCCTGCTCTTTACCACGGTGGGGACCACGCCGCTGAAGCGCGGGGGCCTTCGAGCGAACTGGAGTGAGTAGCCTCTTTTTATTATCCCCATTACCCAGTCTGACACTCCGGGGATAGCCTGCCAGGCCTCTGCCCGAGTGGCCAGGGGTATAATTGGCTCGGGTAGCTGACCATCTTAATGGCACGAGACACCCTTTATGATTTGAGGAGGAAATTTGCTCTCTTTTCGAGAATGTTTGTGTTTTATTCTGTTCGCTATCACAGCGACTGGTTGTGTGGGCGCAAGAAAAATGGACCCAGTATTTACAACAGGTTTTACACAAAACACATCGACCTCGGCACCCGGCATTGAGCAGAGTGCTTGGAGGTTCAACAGAGGCTTTTTGGGGGGTGGTCCGGCTAGTGCGAGACTTTGCCCCCTCCTCTTCTTTCCGTCTAGATCAGGACGACGGCGGAGGCGCCGGATCCAACGCCAGCCTGGGACGTGGCCCCTGACGCTTGGGGAAGGGGTAGCGTCTAGCAGAGCGAGAACGTAGTTTTGGCTCGGCCTTAGCTGGCTGAGCTGTGGTGGCGGCGGCGGAGGGCGCGGTCGACGCAGGTCTCACCGGCTGCTGAGGCGGTGTAGGCTTGGGGCGCCCGGAAGCAGCCGTGGAGCTCGAGCGCTTTGGCAGGAAGTGTCGCATAGCTTGGGACGTCTTCTGAGCCGCAGAAAATCACTCCGCGAATCCTTCCACAGACGGACCGAACAGGCCCGTGGGGGAAATAGGAGCATCGAGGAAGGGGACCTTATCCGTGTCCTTGATCTCTGTCAGCGTGAGCCATAGGTGGCGCTCGAGCACGACCAAGTTGGCCATGGATCTGCCAATTGCCTGGGCCGTGGCTTTAGTAGTGCACAGAGCCAGGTCCAGAGCCAGGGAGAAGATGCGTTGCAGCCGGCGTCAACGAGCGGCGAGTCAGCTGCAGAATCACTCCGCTGCAGGTGCTTTTTCAACGGCGAAGGCTTCTTTCTTGCAAGCGCGAAGAGTCGCCGCTGAAGGAGAAGAAATCTGGCTTCCTATGGCGAAGCGGCCGCTTATATAGCCATTGGCCCCGCCCCTTTTGGCGGGCTTCGGCGGGCATCTTCGCCATAGGCTCGTGCAGCACCGCTGCCGAGTCATTGGTTCGTTTCGTTTCTCTGCACGATCCAATGGCCGTGCAGTTTCACTGCGTTTATAATAAAGGCTTCAGTCAAGGAGAAAAAAGGACTTTTTCCCATAGCGTCTAAGCGACGCAGTACGAGTGTAGTATCGATAGGGAACCAGATACGCTGCTCACATGTCAGCTGAGAAGTATTCAGGCTAATAGAGCTATACACTAAATTAGAAAAGAGGATGGATCCCTACCCACCCAGCAAAAACTCGTCGAAAAGACAATGCCAGACGTCTAAACAATGTGAAAATTTGGTTGAAAAGTGAAAGACGTCTATAAAAAGACGTCCAGATTACGTCTAAATGTGGTTGTAAAGTGAAAGTTAAAAAGACGTCTTTTTCAGGCCGATTTTCAACCGTAAATTCATGATTATATTTATCTAATATTCAAAATAAGACAATTCACAAAAGAGTACTAAAAAATTTATTGACACATTAAATACATCTTTCAAGTAAAAAACACTTTCCTGATCATAAATTAAGCCTGCATTTGATTAGACATACCGTAAAAACAGTAAAATTATCAAATATAACTATATGTTTTGTATATGAATACATTGTGAAAGGTAATTTATTCATGTGAACTACATTTTTATCATAATTACTCCAGTATTCAGTGTCACATGATCCTTCAGAAAACATTTTTAATATGATTTGCTGCTCAAGAAACATTTCCGATTATTATCAATGTGGAAAACGGATGTGCTGCCCAATATTTTTTTGTGGAAAACATATTTT
>NW_026129639.1:21464-42909 GCF_022985175.1 Labeo rohita | reverse complement strand
TGCTGAAAATACCAGTATTATTTTTACATTATTTTTATGTTTTCTTTTTATGTTACATTTTAAATGCAATATATTTTTACTAAATAAAATATTTACTTATATTATCAGACTTCATGAGAGTATCACGATGCTGCCGACATTCTGACGTAGAACACGCATGCGCTGCGCCTTGTTTACCAGCAGAGGAACGATCATGCACACATCCTGGTACTCTTGTGAACGTGCATCGAGGACTGACACGGACAAGAAGACATTGTTGAATAAAGTTGTTATTTTTGTTTTCTTTGCACACAAAAGTATTCACAAAACTTCGTAAAATTACTGTTAAACCACTGATGTCACTGGATGGATCACTGATGGACTATTTGAATGATATCTTTACTACCTTCATGGGCCCTTCAAGGTCTTACGAGTTTGGAAACAATGAACACAACTCTACGTAGAAATACACAACACAATTCTGAATGCTTGTAAATACAATATATATATATATATAGTATAGAAATACAGAATATAGAAATTCTACAATTAATTACGAAAAAAAAATAAACTAAAATAAATTAATAAATAAATTTTAAAAATGAAATTTACATTAAAAATTACAATAGCAACTGACCTAAATTTTATGAATCACCAAGGACCACAATTTCAGCTAAAAATCTTCTACTGAAGGAAAACAAAAGTCACCTACACCTTGCAAATTTTCATTTTAGGGTGAACTATCCCTTTAATACTTTTTGGCTTTTTTTAGTATTGTGAATGTAGCGTGTATCATGACATACAGTAAGTACCGTGTACCATATCAAAAACGTACGTGTTACAACCACTGATAGCCAAGAATTCTTCTTCTATTACCAGTAACACATCACTGCAGATTAATTAATTAAAACATTAAAACATTTTGCTGGACTCAGTATAATGTTCCTTACAACTTACCAAATATCCAGTGGTCCAAGGATTTTGATATGCAACCAGTTTCCTGACATTTGTATGTGCCTGATTTCAACGCCAGGGAAATAAACAAAGCAGATATGCGTGTGAACACATTTTGTAACTACAAAATAGGCTGGACTAAACCCTTATATCAATATCAACACTTATATCAATGTTATATATATATTGTCAAATGGTCCTATATAAGCCCAAAATCTTATATAATGGAGGTCGGGCTGTTACAGCTGATCTGAGATAAAACACTCATGTCAATCAACTATTGTGGGAGTGGCCTCTGTCATGTGATGTCACAATGACAGGCATCTGAGAACGGCTCGATTTGAAAAAGGGAATATTATTTTTACAGATTAATTAAAAACCACTGCATGGATTTTTATCATTATCATTATCATTATAGGGTACATACACTGACAACACACATTAATGTTCAAACAACATGAAAAAGTGAACTTTGCATCTGATCACCCCTTTAAGTACAGTACTCAAGTAAAATGTACCTCTGATCAACACAACACAGAAGCAAATGCACTACAGATATGCATTAATCGTTTTATGACTTGAATTTAACAGATAGATAGATAGATAGATAGATAGATAGATAGATTGATTCAAATTGATTGATATGTCAGGTTATTTTGGGGTTGCAAGGGTAGTCGGAAATGTTGCCAAAACTAGCAACAAATTTACTAAGTTGGCAACAAACACTGCTTACCACTACTTCATTACCACTGTGAGTCAAGTCACACAAACACAATCTGTGCAGACATTCACTGCAATACAGGCCTGTTCAGATGTTTGAGAATTTCCTGTTTTTCAGACATACTTCTGCCTACATCTGTGAAATGTTTTAAAAATAAGTTCACTGTGAATGTCTGAGGCTGATGTCATAATATTGCTTTTCCGAGTTTTCTCGAGTTTTTCAAGATTTTTTTTTAACCTACTGAGCTGGTTCCTGTGTGCCAGTGATTCACCATGGAATAAACTAATAAAATTAAGGACAAGCAAAATCACAGAAACTGCTAAAACTGGTCGTTTTAACTGATTAAAGATGTTTGACAGAAACCTGGCTAAAACCAGATGATTACATTATCTTAAACGAGTCTACCCCTCATGATTACTGTTATAAACATGAGCCACGTCTAAAAGGTAAAGGGGGAGGTGTTTCTACAATTTATAGCAATATTTTCAGTGTTTCTCAGAGAGCGGGCTTCAAGTATAACTCGTTTGAAGTAATGATGCTTCATGTAACATTATCCAGAGAAACAAGTGTTAATGATAAATCCCCCATGACATTTGTACTCGCTACTGTATACAGGCCACCAGGGCACCATACAGATTTTCTTAAAGAATTCGCTGATTTTATATCTGAGCTGGTGTTGGCTACAGATAAGGTCTTAATAGTAGGTGACTTTAACATCCATGTCGATAATGAAAACGATGCACTGGCAGCTGCATTTACAGACATTCTGAACTCTATTGGAGTTAGACAACACGTGTCAGGTCCCACTCATTGTCAATATCATACTCTAGACTTAATACTGTCACATGGAATCGATGTCAATGCCGTTGAGATTCTGCAGCAAAGTGATGATATCTCTGATCATTATCTAGTCTTGTGTATTCTCCAGATGACTAAAACTGTAAATTCAACTTCTTATTACAAGTATGGTAGAACCATCACTGCTACTACAAAAGACTGCTTTCTGAGTAATCTTCCTGAATTATCTGAATTCCTCAGCATGTCCAATAGCTCAGAAAAACTTGATGATGTAACAGAAACTATTGACTCTCTCTTTTCCAGGACTCTAGATACGGTCGCTCCTCTGCGCCTAAGAAAGATTAAGGAAAACAGTCCGACTCCGTGGTATAACGAGCACACTCGCGCCCTAAAGAGAGCAGCCCGGAAAATGGAGCGCAGCTGGAGGAAAACAAAATTAGAGGTTTTTCGTACTGCTTGGCGGGAATGTACCCTATCGTATAGAAAAGTGTTAAAATCGGCCAGATCTGATTACTTTTCGACTCTTTTAGAAGAAAACAAACATAACCCTAGGTATTTATTCAATACAGTGGCTAAGTTAACAAAAAATAAAGAACCAACAGGCACTGACTATGCCCATCAGCATGACAGTAATGACTTCATGAACTACTTTACTTCCAAGATCGATACTATTAGAGACAAAATTGTCACTATGCAGCCGTCAATTACAGTGTCGCATCAGATAGTGCGCTATAGATCTCCTGGGGAACAATTCAACTCATTCTCTACTATAGGTCAGGAAGAATTGTATAAACTTGTTAAATCATCTAAACCAACAACTTGTATTCTAGACCCTATTCCATCTAGGCTACTAAAAGACTATTATTATTAGAGTTACAAATGATCTGCTCTTATCATCCGATCGTGGTTGTATCTCTCTGTTAGTGCTACTGGATCTTAGTGCTGCGTTCGATACGGTTGACCACAACATTCTCTTGAACAGACTTGAGAATTATGTTGGCATTAGTGGTAGTGCATTGGCATGGTTCAAATTGTACTTATCTGGCCGCTATCAATTCGTGGCAGTGAATAAAGAGGTATCATATCGATCACAAGTGCAGTATGGAGTACCGCAAGGCTCCGTGCTAGGGCCATTACTCTTTATGCTTTACATGTTACCCTTGGATGATATCATCAGGAAATATGGTGTTAGCTTTCACTGTTACGCTGATGATACTCAGCTCTATATTTCTTCGCGGCCCAGCGAAACATACCAATTTGAAAAACGGATTGTGTAGTTGAGTTAAAAAATTGGATGACAAGTAATTTCTTACTGCTAAATTCTGAAAAAACAGAGGTGTTAATTATTGGACCTAAATCCTCAGCGTGTAATAACCTACAACACTGTCTAATACTTGATGGCTGTTATGTTAATTCTTCGTCATCAGTTAGGAACCTAGGTGTGCTATTTGATGGCAATCTTTTCTTTGAAAACCACATCTCTAATATTTGCAAAACTGCATTTTTCCATCGCAAAAATATATCTAAATTATGACCTATGCTCTCAATGTCAAATGCTGAAACGTTAATTCATGCGTTTATGACCTCAAGATTAGATTATTGTAATGCTTTATTGGGTGGTTGTTCAGCTCGCTTAATAAACAAACTCCAGCTGGTCCAAAATGCAGCAGCTAGAGTTCTTACTAGAACCAAAAAGTATGATCATATTAGCCCGGTTCTGTCTACACTGCACTGGCTCCCTATTAAACATCGTATAGATTTTAAAATCTTGCTAATTACTTACAAAGCCCTGAATGGTTTAGCTCCTCAGTACCTGAGCGAGCTCTTATCACATTATAGTCCCTCACGTCCGCTGCGTTCTCAAAACTCTGGCAATTTGATAATACCTAGAATATCCAAATCAACCACGGGCAGCAGATCTTTTTCTTATTTAGCACCCAAACTCTGGAACAATCTACCCAACACTGTTCGGGACGCAGACACACTCTGTCAGTTTAAATCTAGATTAAAGACCCATCTCTTTAACCTTGCTTACACATAACAAATCAACATATTCCTATAATTCAAATCCGTTAAAGGATTGTTAGGCTGCACTAATTAGGTCAACCGGAACCAGGAACACTTCCCATAACACCCGATGTACTCAGTGCATCGTCAGAAGAATGGCATCTATGCTAATATTAGTCTGTTTCTTTCTTATTCCGAGGTCACCTTAACCACCAGATCCAGTCCTCTGGATCCAGTCCGTACCCAGCCCAGATGGTGGATCAGCACCTAGAGACGACCTCTACAGCACTGAATGTCATCGGAGACCACATCGACTAGATGAGCCACAGAGACGGATCCCCAGTGAAGACCTCATCACCTAGACAGCCATCGGCACAAGAACACAAGAAGATGAGTCCTCTGTGTCTGGCCAGAGGAGAACTGGCCCCCCCGACTGAGCCTGGTTTCTCCCAAGGTTTTCTCCATTTGTCACCAATGGAGTTTTGGTTCCTTGCCGCTGTCGCCTCTGGCTTGCTTAGTTGGGGACACTTTATCTTCACTTTCTCTTCACACAATATTGTATTTTATTTTATTGTATTTGATTAACTACCTTTACCTGAAAATTGAGTGTTTACTGTTGCCCTTGTCATTGTTGATGTACTATTTCCTATTTAATACTGTACAGCCGCCTTGTCACAATTCTGTATTGTTAAAGGCGGTATATAAATAAAGGTGATTTGATTTGATTTGATAAAGTAATAGTAATAGAAGTAATAGTCTGAAATGAACACCTTTAAATAAAATATCACAAAACATTTGCTCTTATGGCTCATATCAGTGGCATAGCAAGTCAGCTCTGGGCCCATATGCAAAAACTCGTTAAACTTAACTTACTGTTGATTTTTCTAAGTAAGTAAATAACGTTACGTGACAATTCACAAGCTGTTTTATTTATGGTATAATGCTTGGAAATAATATTTAACGTTTTCAAGTCCATTTTTTGTAGCATGTAAGCCATCCAATAATCGCAATGAGCATTCTGCTTTGTTACTTTTGTTATAACACAAAGTCTTAGCCTATTAATTCTGTCAATTTTATGATAAAATACAAACAACAAATGTGTTTTTACGCTCTTTAATCAGTAGTGAGATGACTATATTCGCCTAAGTTCATGCGGTGTGTGACTCAATGATCCTTTCCTCTTTAATAGCCTACTTGCAGCACAAAATTAACACGAATAAATACTTGAATGCATGTTGAAAAAAATCTGAACAATTGAATAAAAACAAATGTTTCATGTAATCAATCAGAGTTTCATTGGTCTCTCAGAAAGCAATATAACTGCCAACATTGTGTCATTATTCTCATAAGTCAGCCAGATAACCGAGCTGAAGCCTACATTTTTGTTGCTGTTTTTCAAGTTAAACATAAAGAATGACAGGTAGGATTATGTGGACTTGGAATTTGGTTGAATTTTCACATTAATTTTCACATGTTTATTTAGTTATTTTTCAACATGTCAGCAAGTATTCACTGGGTTTTGGTTTATTTTTGTGAAGCATTCCTGTTCAAGACCAAGACGGCAGAAAGTGCATCCTGTTTGTTTTCTTTATTTTACAAAAGCACAACATTTTGTTAATATTGTAAGAGCACACAAATAAAACTAGACCCTTTGCAGTTCCAAATGATGCATTACTCTGACTTTTATGAGCAAAAATTACAGCATATTTGAATTTTCCACTGTTATTAAGAAAAAAAAAGTGATAACACTGGCATCTCCATGTCCTGCAAAGCACGCTTTAGCTTCCACCCTCTGAACAAACGATTGGATTTGCACCTGATAGTGCGCTTTTCTTTGTTAAATGTTTAAATTAATATTGTGAAATGCATTAAGCATGTTATGTCTGGCAACTTTTGGTACTTCAAAAAACAAAAATTTGCATTTAACAAACATAAAATGTTCCAAACATTTCAAAAAATTAATAAAGAGACAAAACGTGAGGACAAAATGGAGAAAAAAAAAGTTCAATCTTATTCAGAGACTCAAACGGAGCAAGAATATGAAGTTTTTGCAGATGCTGATATTTATATGGTGACATTCTGCTACTTATAATGTAAATAAATGAGATCTTTATTACAGTAGAGCAGGTACTGAGATAAAATGATGTAAATATCTCCAATAATGTGTCTCAGTAAGATGAGATTGAAATGATCCAAACATATAATGCATTGCAATCCAATGATGACTGAGAGATGAACAAATAAACGCTCCTCAAAAGATGTGAGATGTTTTGGAGGCTTGTGAAGATCATTCCTCCACTGAGGAACAGTCAAAGTAAAGCTTCTGAAAACAAACGTTCCTCAAAAGAACCTGATGATCACGTTTGAAATGCACTGATTTTTCTACAAAATGATGCATGTAGAATCAAGTAAAGCCAAGCTGCTTCCGTCTAGTAGGTGTTCATCTGGAATTATGACTAATGTTATTCTGACGTTTACTTAATAAAAATCAGTCTGTCATGAAACAGAAGTAGACAACAATGAGAAGAACAGGTAAACTGCAGAGAGTTTATTTATAGGCTGGATGGATAGCAGTGAAACAGGTAAGCAGGAGATATTTAGCAAACTTGGCTTTCATGACTGACAAAGTCTCCTTCCTTCTTGCAGGTTTCAGAGAGGACCTCGGACTGACAAAAATGAGGATCGGGAATTGCAGGTGAGTAGTCAGTATGAGTCAGTTAAGTAACTTTCAGACCAGGCAAAGTTAGAATGATGGTGCCCTTAGTCATGATTGCGGTGTGACAGGTGTCAGACCCTTTGGAATGTTTTGTGTGTTTTTCCCCAACGTATGCCCTTATTTGGTCTTTCCGTTTCCGTTTTCAATTTGTTACGACATCGTCTGATCATCTACACCTGTCCTCCCCTGATTAGTCAGTGTATATAAGTTTGGTTGTGTTTCTAGTTGGTTGTCGGTGATTGTAATGTCATACCCGTCAGTTTATACTGTCTTCATGTATTGTTACTCAGTCAGTTTACGTTATGGTTGCTGGTTCCCTGCTGTTTCCTGTCTGTTCCTGTTTCCCTGTGGATATTATAAATAAAACTCTATGTTTTGGACCTCCTCGCTCATCCTGATCATTCCCAGCACACAACACCGTGACAACAGGTGCAGGGAATCAGCAGGTGATTGTGATCACGTGGGCTGAGTGAAGGGACCTGACAAGGCTGGTATCTTCATGACACATGCTGCATCCCAATGTGCCTACTTATACTACACTCTTAAAGTATGTACTCTTTTGGTGAAGAAAAAGTACACACTTTTGAGTGTGTAGTAGAAGAGTACGTGAGCTTTGGGACAAACTATCACGTCACACAACTGCGTCTTTTCCCTGTCACAGTAAACTGACCTGTCAATCATCTTGTCACAGTTAACATCTTCCACATTTCATTTAATTTAACTTCCTACCGTACTGGAGAGAAAAGAAGTAGTACACTGCTCTGCCAGTCGCGGGTCTTTCATGACAAAAACTCTGCATAATGATGCATTTGAAAGTTTAATACGACTAAACGGATGTTTATAAAAGTTCACATTGCTGTTGCAGATGAAATACAACACAGATAACATGAAATATTTTTTTACCAGGTAAATGTTGATTATTAGTAACTCGAGCCGCTTTTTCTAAACATCTCTACCTAACCGCTGGTCGTGCACATCCGCCATGTTTGTAGTTTTTCAACGCGTTTTATTCATGTTTGTAGTTCTGGACCGAATCCTTTGCCAAAGCGCAATGAGTTGTGCGCAATATTAGCCATTAGAGTGTGCACGGATCCACACTTTAAACATCGACCTGAAATAGTAGACCATCTGGAGACTTTTGGCATACTCTTTTCAGCATACTATACTTTGGGACACACCTATTGAAATCTCACATGCTATTTAGGATGGATAGTATGAACATTGGGACGCAGGGACAGTCAGTATTTGACAGCAGACAGACACATGAAGCACCAGCTGAAGGCGGACTTTGTACAATTACACTAAAACAGTGGTTCTCAACTCCAGTCCTCAAGGCCCACTGCTCTGAACATTTTGTATGTCTACCTCATTTAACACAACTGATTCAGGTCATCAGCTCATTAGGAGAAAGATCCATGAACTGAACAGAGCGTGTCAGATTCAGAAACATACAAAATGTCAGAGCAGTGGCCCTGATGACTGGAGTTGACAACCACTGCACTAAAAGACCTTTTGCTTGATAAAAAAGAATAAACTATGAATCAGATTACTGAAGGCATATAGTGGATTGTGTGACAGTGTTTAACAGCATCATATGGATCATTTAGAGAAATTCATGTATCAAATCTGATACATTAGCTTCATAGTGTTAAGTGTCATACTGCACTGGACTCATTGCATGACTATGTGTATGTAGTGTGTAGCTTTACATGTAGATTTCAGTTTCTGTACAGTCTAATTTCTAGTTGTGATACAATTCGAAATTCATATAAAGAAATTCTTTTAGCCCAAAAAACAAATAATTAACTAAAGGGCACGGGTTCGAGTCTCAGGTCCGGCGGGGATTGTGGGTGGGAGGAGTGAATAACCAGCGCTCTCTCCACTATTAATACCACAACTGAGGTAAGACTGTTGAGCAAGGCACCGAAACCCTCACTGCTCCCTGGGCACAGCAGCATTGGCTGCCAACTGCTCTGGGTGTGTGTTTATAGTGTGTGTGTGTTTGTTTGTTCGCTACTCACTGCTGCGTGTGTGCACTTGGATGGGTGAACTGCAAAACACAAATTCCAAGTATTGGTCATACTTGGCCACACATCACATCCTTTTCCTTCGTTTAAATATATCCCACGTAGGCTGTACTCAGACGCACAATTAAAACTGGAATAACCTAATTTCAGTCACTTGTGTTCCATAAACACATAAACCTTTTTGGATTACAATCTGCCATCGAAATGCTAAATTTAATTATTCCAGAGAAAAGCTAAACGATCCGGCACCTGCAGCATCCTCATATGCGATATAGCCTACTAGCCGGGACGTCTTCTTTATGTTTACAGACAGGGCCTACAATTAACACTCGCCATATATCATCCAAAGCTGAATAAATAAGCTCTCCATTGATGTTAGGATTGGACAATATTTGACAGAGATACAATTATCTCGGGTACAAAAAAAATCAAAATATTGAGAAAATCGCCTTTAAAGTTGTCCAAATGAAGTTTGTAACAATGCGTATTACTCATCAAAAATTAAGTTTTGATATATTTATAGTAGGCATTTTACAAAATATCTTCATGGAACATGATCTTTACTTAATTTCCTAATGATTTTTGGCATTAAAGAAAAAACAATAATTTTGACCCATACAAGGTGTTTTTGGCTATTGCTGCAAATATACCTGTGATACTTGAGACTGGTTTTGTGCTCCAGGGTCACATTTAGTCTATAATACAGTAACATCATGTTTACTTCCAATTTCCAGACAGGAGACTTGTCAATCAATAAAAGGGGGAAAAAGTAACTGGCGTTACCTATTTGAAAAAGTAACTCAAAAAGAAATTAAAAAGTAATGTGTTACTTTACTAGTTACTTGAAAAAAGTAATATTATTACGTAACTCGCGTTACCCCAAACACTGGTAATGACGCAGCAGCAGCATGTTCGAATTTTCAGCGAAAACCTACCCGTACCACTCAAATTAGAAAACATTATTATAAGCTTACCGTTGTGAATCAGGCTAAAGTAAGGCAATAGTTTTGAACGCTAGCTGGTTATGTACTTGCTCAAAAGTTGATTTTGATCATTTTTAACCAAAAAAGTTATGGACAGCAGCTTTAAATTATGAAAATGTCATTTCTATTCAGAAAGACTCAGAGGGAAGATGAATATTTGTATGGTGTTTATTCTGTTAAGTATTAACAGATGGTAGTGAGTTGTACAGTGATTCATGTAAAGTTGAATATCAATATTGAAAATCAGTGATTGGCCAAACCTATTCATATGAATGAATGACGTGGCATTAAAATCTTTCTGACAGAACTTTTACTGCTTTATTTCTGAATATTCTCTCCAGTTTTTAAATGTTCTAAAAACATTTTTTTTCTTGATTATGTGAGAACATGTGGGAACATTTTCTTCATTTTATCATTTTGCAAACATCATGATTTTTTACAATATTTTTTACATGTTCTTTGAATATTTATATAACATAAGAAGTAATAAACAGAGAGGAAAATTTGAATAGTGTGTAATGTTTCATAAATTTGAACACATTTCTTACATTCTCTAAATATTTCTTATCGTTAATGTACTCTTTTTTTATATATAAAATGAAACTCTTGCATGACACTCCTATTCCTCCAAACATATTATACTAATGATGACATAGAGAATCTGTGAGATTTTATTTAATTCGCCACTGAAAGTCTGTTCATTCAGTAATAGCACACCTCTCCTCAACAACACACACCGTGTTGGAATCCTTAGTTCCTTAGTTCCGTTCTGACACACCAACTGCAGAATGTTGGACTGGTCTACAGGGACAAACTTACAGTTTAGAGTTTTGCAATCCACAAACATTTACAGTACACTCACTCTAAAACATTTTATAGATGTAGGCAAAATACATCTGAGAAACGGGAATTTCTCAAACTTCTGAACAGGGCTTGTGTTGTGGGGAATGTCTGCACAGATGGAGTGTGTCTGTGTAATGTGACTCACAGTGGCGATGGTGACAGTTTAGGGTTTCATATTCCACTGTAGTTTGTAGGGGTGACCCCAAATACTCATAGATTCGATGCTTCGATAAGAAGAGCTGAGTCCAGTGCAAGCTCGCAAATCATTATAACAAAAAGATTGCGATGAAGGATGAGGGACAGCTTTTTAGTGATTATAAAGGCAGGGCTCTTTGTGTGCTTTCTAGGCTATAGGCTACAGTCCATTCCGAATTTGTATAGAACTTTTATTTTTTGATTTTCCACATACATCCTGCAAAGTTTCTGGAATGACATCCACATATTTATGTGGGATTCACACTCGAAAGAACAATGGACAGGACAAAAATATAGCTATGTGAAAATGAAGGCTTTGTGAATTGAAGCTAGAGCACACTTAAACACCCTCAGTAATTCTGGAACCAGGCCTGGGTAAACTAGCTGTGTTTGAGCAGTTTTCACAGTAGCTCATATTTAGATGATCGCATTGAGCTTTCTGTGTCATGCTTCAGAGACTGAAAAATTATAAGGATATTTGTTCATTTCCTCCGTGAAAATCTCTATACATGCACAGGCTTCACTCCTTGCTTCTGTTGATTCCATCTTATGTGGATTATTTGGTTTTATTTAGTGCACATCTCCAGTTTCATCAGCTCTTCGAAGTAATAAACAACATATGCCACCAGCTAATGTTAACTATCTTTTAATAAAAATACAAAACATCATTTACCCCGTTTGTATCTGCGTGGTGTTCATTACACAATTCCCCCTTGTGTTTAGATCAGTATTTATGACAGTAGAATGTCTGACGACTTGACACATGATAAACAAACATATGATACGATTCAAACCTGATTCTTTCCATCATCATCAGTAAAATATGTTTATAAAAATCAGGATGTGGCAGAAACACATCATACCTGTGTCCGCCCCCAATCCCTGCTTGCCATCCCAAGTATACATTTCTAGACACTCCCCCGCACGGGAACAGGGTATAAATGTTTTGAGTTTCTAACAGGATTTGAGTGAGAAGCAGAAGAGCAGTTGGAAATTGCCATGGACCGGGTAAATATCATTTAACATTGGGAAGAATTAAAGATAACATGATTTATAGACAAATAGATCTTTTTGTGTGTGTGTTTTCTATTGTTTTTGATCAAAAGACTTTTTGATACTATTAAACAATTTGCTTATTGCTCAAGGGTGGTCACAAAACAATTGTATCATGCTATAGAAAGAACATTTGAAAAAGTTTAAAAACTACACAACAGATAGCTAAATTTAGATATAATTCACTCTGAAATGTTTTTGTGTACAGCAGGCGCGGCGCCAGGATTTAATCTTTGGATGGGCCGTAGTAATTTTGGGTGGGCCTTAATTTAAGGAGTCAATATGTTCAATATAAAATGTATATAACAAGCAGGTATACACAAACTATACCAAAGTTAAACTCCTTTTCCCTATCTTTGGATTGTTAATATTGCGGGCAGAGCGATAGAGAATATTTGGTAAACTCCATTTACAGCAGCGGCGCACGCACTGTTAATTCCCTGACCGTTCCATTCGGAACACGTTATTCTTTACCGGAATAAAATGAAACAGGAAGAAAATTTCAGATCCACTTCTCAACGTTTTTTTTTTTTTTTTCAGCTTTCAGTACAAAACGCAATTAAAACAATCAGATGAGACAGTGAATGAATTTGCATTTTAAACACTCGGAACATGTTAAGAGGCAGCTTATGATTAATCGTCTATCTGCTTCTTTTGATCATGAAAATAAAATGTATTCGCTGTATAGCGCTGAATGAAACTAACATGAACAATTTTGAATGGAATGAATGTTCAAAGTTAAATAGCATGCGTGAAAAACTGAACTATTGTGGGATACCACATTGTTAAAACACAGGTGAAGTACATTCATATTTAAATCATATAACGGACTTCAAGCATTTAGAATAAGGAAAAAACAGGCCAATAACCAAAACCTGCATATCGAACAGAGTAGCTAAACATCCGTGTCCTGTACCGTGTGTGTGTATCTGGCAGTTACTCAGGGTGGGCCCAAGCGCAAGTGGGTGGGCCCAGGCCCAGTAGGCCCACCCACAACGCCGCGGCTGGTGTACAGTAGATGTATTTAGGCAAAGTTTCACTTTCTTGTTTTTACCTATTTACAAGCACAATGATATTGTGTTATTTTAGATAAAACAGTTTGATATTATAATTTGACTAATTTAAATGACTAATTTAAATAACTTTTCTTAATATTACACCTGATATTGTCTCCTATAGGACAGGAAACCAGAGCGTGGAGACCTCATTGAAATCTTCAGAGATGGATATCAGCACTGGGCGATTTATGTTGGAGTTGGATATGTGATTCATGTGGTCTCAGACTGTGAGGGGTTTTTCTTTGTTTGTTTGTTTCATGTTTCACATGCTGCTAATTGAGCTGACCTTGTATTCAATCTGAAACTTTGCATTTAGGTCTCATGAGTCATGATTATTTTAATTTTTCATTTCTTTCTTTACAGCTGAGCATGCTGACACTGGAGCCAGCAAGAAGTCAAAAAAAGATGGTAATGTCACAGTGAAGAAAGAAAAACTGCAGGATGTGGTTGGCAATGATGAATACCGTATCAACAATCATCTGGATGAGAAATATAACCCACTTCCCATTGAAGAAATTCTACAGGAAGCAGAACATTTTGTGGGACGGGAGTTTCCATATGATTTGTTATTAAGAAACTGTGAGCACCTCGCTACACTGTTGAGATACGGAAGTCAAGTCAAGTCAAGTCACCTTTATTTATATACCGCCTTTAACAATACAGAATTGTGACAAGGCGGCTGTACAGTATTAAATAGGAAACAGTACATCAACAATGCCAAAGGCAACAGTAAACACTCACATTTTAGGTAAAGGTAGTTAATCAAAAACAATAAAATAAAATACAATATTGTGTTAAGAGAAAGTGTCCCCAAAAATGCGGAAAGCCGCATTCCCAGCAGGTACAGCTGTATGATATTGTATTGTATATAATTATATTGTATTCATAAATGTCTCAAAATCACAGGATTACAGACTTTATTATGCCAAAATGTTTGAAATTAATTTAGTTTACAATAGCAACAAGTTCTCTCACAGTGACTTAATAAAAAAATAATAATTTCTGTTTATTCTTTTAGGTGCAAAATGCAAGGAACCTTTTTATTGCTGGTCTCATTGCTGCAGCGGTTGTCTATGGAATACCTGCTATAGCAAATTCAAGAAAAAAAGAGAATCAGGATCAATAAACATGAAAATGGGAAATGAAGAAATAAAAGTACAGTTCTTTAAAGTCAGTAAATGTGTGGTTTATTTTATTACATTTATTACATTTAAATAATTTAAATAAACATCCTTACTGGCACTGGGATCCTTGTTTTTATTCATTTTATTGTTTCAAAATTCAAAGGCAAAGAGAAGCACACCATCACACACACTGAACAGTGGGAAATGAAGAACTAAAAGTAGAATTGTGGAGGCCTTTGATCGTTCATTTAAATAACCAACTAAACTTCAGTGTAAGTATAGACACAAGTCCAAGCACCAATGACCCATGTATCTCATTGATTTACATTAGAAGCATCAGAATTTCATCATGTAAATATCAGCATCTGCAGCAAATTGCATATTTGTGCTCAGTTTGAGTCTCTGAGTTGATTTTTCCTCCACATTCTCACTATATCAGACTGTATGAGCTGTAAAAGCCTGATGCAACAAATATTAGATACCAAACAAAACACATATGCACAGTTGACATTAAGATTTAGCTCCGGAGCATTCATACTGCTTGTAGATGTTACTACTCTTCGAGTGGCGTTAAACTGTGGCAAATTAAACTGAATGGGTATGATTTGGAAAGGCACACACGTCTTTAAAAAAGGTCTAAAAGCTGAAAATGCATATCAGAGCAAAAACCAAACCCTGAGGACAAAGAAATTCTGCTGCATTGAAGATTCACAGAAGCACGTCGACTCTGTTACCCTTGATGGAAGAAGTTTGAAACAATCACGACTCTTCCTGGAGCTGAACTGAAAGAAAGGCCTTGGTTAGACTGGTGACCAAGAACTTGATGGTTCTCTGAGAAAAACATCTGAATACTTAATTCACACTTTTGTCATTTATTATAAAGAAAATGATAAAGGTAGAGGTGCTAGTGGTGCTGTTTGCCCTAGAACGAAATCTGAGATTTTTATTTATAAAGCAGCTAATGGGAAGGTGATAGCAGAGGATGAGCTTTTGAATTTTATTGTGATTAAAATGAAAACACTGACCCCCGATTAAATTATTTTACTAGTTTCAAGCAGCTTCCCGTCGGAGTGGATTGAGGAGTCCAACCAACTTTTGTTTGAAACGTGCACGACTGCAATACGTTGTATCAAACACAAAGGTCCTCAGAAGGAGACTGTCTGAAGGTGCTTAATGAGTGCAGTGAAAACATCCCCAGGTTTGTCTCCCAGTACTTGGATGAACTTCCACTTGTCGGATTTGGTAACATGGACGCCTCGGCGCTACTCAGTAGAATGGAACGGCTGAGCTGGGAAGTTTCGAGTCTGCGAGAGGCCTTGGAACCTCAGGCGAGTGTGAATGAGAACTTGGGGGCGGCTACACTCCGGCGTGGAGCACTGTTCTGAAGAAAGGGGTACGCCAGCCCAAGAAACCTTCAAATGCAGCCGGGCAACCTAAAACTGGTGCTATACAGACTCGTTCGAAACGGGAACAGCGGAGGGTAAAGGGAATAATTGGTACTGGCACTGAGAGTAACATTTCAGTGGTCAAAACGAAGATAGTGAGTGTGTTTGCCACTCGATTTTCCCCTCATCTTGATGCGGACACTCTTTGTTCTTATTTGACTGAGAGTTTGGGTAAATCAGTGACATGTCGGAAGATCGATTCAACTCGCAATAGATTCAGTTCGTTTCATGTCACTGCTGAGTGTAACGAAGTAACAGACATGTATGACCCACAACTTTGGCCAGCGGGGATTTATGTCCGCCGTTATTTTTAGGTTCGGAAACCTAGAGGCGACGGTGACAGTGCGGCCCGTGGATTAGTTCAATTATTATTAAATTATAATAAATGAATATCAATATTGCGTCATATAATGCCGGAGGACTGCGAGTTGGGCATGGTGAAACAGATAAATCACGCCGCTTTGTGGTGGATAAACTATTGGAGACATGTGACGTACTGTGTGTTCAAGAGATTTTTTTAAGCAAGACTTGGAAAGACTGAATTCCCTTCATAAAGACTTCTGTGGGGCGGGTGAATCTACCACTGACTTAAGCACAGAAATAGTTTATGGCAGAATATCAGGCGGTGTTGCCGTATTATAGCGCAAAAAGTTTGGTCAGTCAATTAAGGTGGTCCGATTAAATGTTGATTGGGCTATAGGAATTGAGTTTAGTAATGGTGGTAAAAAGTTCATCATTCTGAATATCTATACACCCTATGAGAGTTCTCAGAATGAAGTTGAATATCTCAGTAGGTTGGGTTGTGTCATGTCTTTTATTCAAGATAATCCTTCCACATGTTTTTTTATAGTGGGTGACATGAATGCAGATGTTTTTGATGGTAACTTTTTATTTGCTAATCATTTAATGCATTTTTGCTCTGATAATGGTTTGATTCTGTCCAGCAAATTACTTTTACCTGTTAATAGTTTCACTTATATCAGGCGTGTCACACTACCTCTTGGTTAGATCATTGCATTTGTATAGCTGATGCACATGATTCCTTAGAGACCATGAGGATTAATTATGAATTTGCCACTACTGATCATGTGCCACTTTCTAGAAATCTGGGCAGTTTACCTACTCTTCTATCTGATAATAATGAAATGAGTGTAGAGGGTAACGCTTTAGATTACAACCCGCAAAGAACTACGTAAGTAAACAGAATTTACGGTGTATGTTTCTGTAATTATAGTGTACCTGTAAAGAACGTACATGTAGGTATAAGGGAACAATATGTTATATTTGGGTAATGAGGGGATAACAAACCAGATATTCAACCTGCAAAGAACTACATAAGTATACGGAATTCATGGTGTACGTTTCTGTAATTATAGTGTACCTATTAGTACGTATGTGTAGGTATAAGAGAACAATAGGTTATGTTACGTTTTGGTAATAGAGATTAACAACCAGATATGTAACCTGCAAAGAACAGCGTAAGTAAACTGAAGTTACAGTGTATGTTTCGTATTTATATTGTACCTACGTGTAAGTATAAGGGAGCAATATGTTACGTTTGGGTAATAACGGGGTAGCAAACAGATATACAAATAATTTATAATGGATTAATTTAAAAAACTTAACAGGTACCTGTTCTATTAAATCGTAAGTTTGGTGTATCTATACGTAAGCTTTTTAAAATTACTGGGAAATTATACTCTTGTTCCATGTAGTTACAGGGTAATTGTGCCTCTGCGGGCTGTAAATTAAAGTGGCGATTGTTCCCCTCTTGTTCAACGAAGTTACGGGGTAGGTACAATACATAAACACACAATCTGAAAATATATCTAAAAATATTTTTTATAGTCGCTAATCCCACTTCTACCTCTAAACCTAACGTTAACTATGACTGAACAGTAATAAAAATATAAAAAACAGGAAAGTGCAATCACAATCATTTATTTAATTATATTATTAATTATATTAATTATATTTATCTATAAGTGGAGAGAGGCAATGCAGAACAAGTAACGCTGATAGTGCCTGTTTTTGTTTTGTGTTTACGAATACAGGTACTGAAATTAAATCACCCGCCACAAAACCCAGCTTTGTGTGGACAATCCTTTATTTATACACCTAAAAAAAAAAATAAATCAACACAACGCAGAGGAACGACCGCTACACTGGCAACAGAAATCACACAGAACAGAATGAAATGTTATAATTTCATATTAAGTAAACGTTAAATGTTTAGATGATGCAAATATGTCATTATTGTACATTTGGTGTCTGTAAAAATGTAAATAAATGTACGTTTTGTAGAACCACATTTTACGTCGCGTTGTTATATGTATTGAACCTACCCTGTAACTTCGTTGAACAAGAGGGGAACAATCGCCACTTTAATTTACAGCCCGCAGAGGGCACAATTACCCTGTAATTACATGGAACAAGAGTATATTTTCCCAGTAATTTTAAAAAGCTTACGTATAGATACACCAAACGTACGATTTAATAGAACAGGTACCTGTTAAGTTTTTTAAATTAATCCATTATAAATTATTCAAACGTAACCTATTGTTCCCTTATACTTACACGTAGGTACAATATAAATACGAAACATTCACCGTAACTTTAGTTTACTTACGCAGTTCTTTGCAGGTTGTATATCTGGTTGTTCCCAGCAGGCACACAACGTCATAAGACATTGGTATTTGATTAGATTTAGGTTGCGACGTCGGGTGACCAAAAATCAACGTTGAGCCAATGTCTAATGACAACGTTAGATTGACGTCTAATAGCGATATCAGCTGACGTTGATATTTTGTTGTTTTTAGGTTGTGTTGCAAAGTGACCAAAATCCAACGTTGAGTCAACGTCTTAAGCCAACGTCATATTGATGTCAAACACTGACATTTAGTCGTCAGGTATGGCAACCAAAACCCAACGTCTCCTAGACGTCATAATTGTAACGTCCACCCAACGTCAAATTCTGACATCATTAGACGTTGATCTTTTGTTAGTTTTAGGTTGTGGCATTAACTAACCAAAATCCAACGTCGAGGCAACGTCTCAAGCCAACGTCATATTGATTTCAAATACTGACATTTAGTTGTCAGGTATGGCAACCAAAACCCAACATCTCCTAGACGTCATAATTGTAACGTCCAACCAACGTCAAATTCTGACATCATTAGACATTGATCTTTTGTTAGTTTTAGGTTGTGGCATTAACTAACCAAAATCCAACGTCTCAAGCCAACGTCATATTGATGTCAAATATTGACATTTAGTCGTCAGGTATGGCAACCAAAACCCAACGTCATCTAGATGTCATAATTGTAACGTCCACCCAACGTCAAATTCTGACATCATTAGACGTTGATCTTTCATTAGTTTTAGGTTGTGGCATTAACTAACCAAAATCCAACGTCGAGGCAACGTCTCAAGCCAACGTCATACTGATGTCAAATACTGACATTTAGTCGTCAGGTATGGCAACCAAAACCCAACGTCTCCTAGACGTCATAATTGTAACGTCCACCCAACGTCAAATTCTGACATCATTAGACGTTAATCTTTTGTAAGTTTTAGGTTGTGGCATTAACTAACTAAAATCCAACGTCGAGCCAGCATCTGAAGTCAACGTCATATTGATGTCAAACACTGACATTTAGTTGTCAGGTATGGCAACCAAAACCCAACGTCTCCTAGATGTCATAATTGTAACGTCCACCCAACGTCAAATTCTGACATCATTAGACGTTGACCTTTTGTTAGTTTTAGGTTGTGGCATTAACTAACCAACATCCAACATCGAGGCAACGTCTCAAGCCAACGTCATATTGATATCAAATACTGACATTTAGTTGTCAGGTATGGCAACCAAAACCCAGCGTCTCCTAGACATATTTGTAACGTCCACCCAACGTCAAATTCTGACATCATTAGACGTTGATCTTTTGTAAGTTTTAGGTTGTGGCATTAACTAACCAAAATCCAACGTCGAACCAGTGTCTGAAGTCAACGTCATATTTATGTCAAATACTGACATTTAGTCGTCAGGTATGGCAACCAAAACCCGACGTCTCCTAGATGTCATAATTGTAACATCCACCCAACGTCAAATTCTGACATCATTAGACGTTGATCTTTTGTTAGTTTTAGGTTGGGGCATTAACTAACCAACATCCAACGTCGAGCCAACGTCTCAAGCCAACGTCATATTGATGTCAAATACTGACATTTAGTCGTCAGGTATGGCAAACAAAACCCAACGTCTCCTAGACGTCATAATTGTAACATCCACCCACCGTCAAATTCTGACATCATTAGACGTTGATCTTTCATTAGTTTTAGGTTGTGGCATTAACTAACCAACATCCAACGTCGAGCCAACGTCTCAAGCCAACGTCATACTGATGTCAAATACTGACATTTAGTCGTCAGGTATGGCAACCAAAACCCAACGTCTCCTAGATGTCATAATTGTAACGTCCACCCAACGTCAAATTCTGATATCATTAGACATTGATCTTTTGATAGTTTTAGGTTGTGGCATTAGCTAACTCAAATCCAACGTCGAGCCAGCGTCTGAAGTCAACGTCATATTGATGTCAAATACTGACATTTAGTCGTCAGGTATGGCAACCAAAACCCAACATCTCCTAGATGTCATAATTGTAACGTCCACCCAACATCAAATCCTGACATCATTAGACGTTGATCTTTCATTAGTTTTAGGTTGTGGCATTAACTAACCAACATCCAACGTCGAGCCAACGTCTCAAGCCAACGTCATACTGATGTCAAATACTGACATTTAGTCGTCAGGTATGGCAACCAAAACCCAACGTCTCCTAGGCGTCATAATTGTAACGTCCACCCAACGTCAAATTCTGATATCATTAGACATTGATCTTTTGATAGTTTTAGGTTGTGGCATTAGCTAACTCAAATCCAACGTCGAGCCAGCGTCTGAAGTCAACGTCATATTGATGTCAAATACTGACATTTAGTCGTCAGGTATGGCAACCAAAACCCAACATCTCCTAGATGTCATAATTGTAACGTCCACCCAACATCAAATCCTGACATCATTAGACGTTGATCTTTTGTTAGTTTTAGGTTGGGGCATTAACTAACCAACATCCAACGTCGAGCCAACGTCTCAAGCCAATGTCATATTGATGTCAAATACTGACATTTAGTCATCAGGTATTAGACATTGATCTTTCGTTAGTTTTAGGTTGTAGCATTTACTAATACTAACATTTAGTTGTCACAAACGCGGTCTCTGTGGCTCCCTCCAACCGCCGTCAGCGGGAACCATCCCCGGACTTTTAACACACTACATTTCCCATCACCCCGTACCTGGGACCCCGCCTTCCGGTTCCGGGTCGCCCGGGTCTCTTCCGCTCTGTCGGCCATTTTAGGCCGCCGCTTCGGCAGCGGCGTCGCGAAGTTTTGTATAGTTATGCTAACAATCCTGAGCGTTCTTTTCTCGGACTGCCTACCCGTTGCCGACTGGACTGTATATCGTGTGCGTGAACCTTTGCTG
>NW_026129639.1:0-20964 GCF_022985175.1 Labeo rohita | reverse complement strand
GAGTAATAGTGGATTGTGAACATTATATTATATATTTTTATTTTACTTGAAAATAGACAACAAAAGCTTCTCAATTCTAAGGAGATAACATTTTTCAGTGTCAGTATTAAAAATCAAAAGTTATTGTGATTTATATTTCTGAAATGTGGAAGAACGGTATATGTCCAGTTAGTGTGGAATAACAGTATAACTCCAGTTCATCATATCACTTTAAACCACTAAAGATCTGATTCCTTTATCTTAGTTTTAATACAGTAACAGAAACTTCAGGTTAATATTAAGCATTTCTTTCTAGTTTATTATTATTATTATTATTATTATTATTATTTAAAAACAGAAAATACAGTATGAACAATGTATAATACATAGACATTCTTACAGTACAGGCAATAACAATGAATTATTAACAAAAAACAATAAATAAATAAATAAATAAATAAATACAATGCAGACATACATCATAGCTAAATATTATTCAACATATCATAAGGTATACAAGATATATCATAATTTTCTCAACTTTCATTTCGACCTATTCATGACTGATCTATAGTAGACGCCCAGTAGGCTAGGCTACACGCAAATATAACTGTAACAAGTTAGTCAGATAGGATATCTTTGATCACTTCTTGTATGTTTAGATAGCTCCAATAGTGCACCTTGTCGTTTATTTAGAAAAGCTGGCGCAGCGCACCTGTGTATATACTACTTTAAACTGTTCTCGCGCTCCGCCATCTCACGATATAAATAAATATATAAACAAATAAACTCTGCTTGCCGTACTTTACACAGGACTGGCGGGAAATATGAAAGAATACAGCTTTATTATATATGGTATGTGGTTTATTTTGATAGGTTAACTGTTTATGCGGTGTTTAGCGCGTTCAGAGAGAGAGATCACATCACATATACGGTTCTTCCACTCAGCAGTTTGGGTGGATTTTTCCCTGGTTTTTGTTCTCCTCTTCGAGTCAAATATGGTTTTCCAGCATCCAAAAAGCCTTCCTTACTCTGTCCTTCCATTTGGTCATGTCGGCTCTCTTTTTTTTGCCGAGGTTTTGCCTTTTAATGTCCGAAGCGGACATGACAGCAAGCGGCATCTCCATTCTTCTTTGTGGACATAAACGGTTTTTCCGCGTGGCGCTATTTTAACGTTTAAAATGCGGACTCTTGGTCACGCGAAAACATCCCCAAACTGTTTCTGTATACAAAGTTCACACATACAATTAATGTCACATGGTTATCTCATTTTTTGTTTTTTTGGACTTATACGGTTGTTCGTCGCACACACTCAATTGAGGACTTTGATAATGAATGTCATTCATTTCAACACTGTATTGCTTGCAGCAGCAAGATGACACAGTTAAGCTGTCACCTCACAGCAAGGTGTTTCCATAATGCAGACATGAACATTTGACAAAATGAGGATTCTAAATTTTCCATATTTTTTATTGTGTGTTTTCTACACATTGCATGCTTGTATGCATTTCCAGTCCTTTCAGACTTTGTTTCTCCATGCTCTGTTCTGGTGAAAAAAACAGCATATGCTGGTAGGCATGTTTTGATGCTGGTTAGGTATGTTTTGGTGTTGGTTTAAGCTGGCCCTTTGCTGGTTTATGCTGGTCCTTTGCTGATTTATGCTAGTCCTTGACCAGCTTAAACCAGCACCAAAACATACCTAACCAGCATTCCAGCTTCAAAACATACCTATCAGCATATGCTGTTTTTTCACCAGGGTCATTAGGGGTTTCTCTCACAGAAATAACAAATGCATATTCTGATCAGATAACATATACCAATACTTTACGATGACTGTATGCCCTGTGTTTGTGAAAGTCAGTGTGTGTTTTTTGGAGAGTATGAGCTTGTAAGGATTATGTGTACTTTTCTCTGTTCACAATTTCCTTTGCAACACAATTTGGATCAACTGGTGAGTGGACAGAGGCCTGAAAGTTTCAACCTGGAAAGCAGTGCAGCTTTACTCTTTAACAACAAACTGTGCATTATTTGGCGTGATAAAATAAGTCAGCTATGTTTGTGTTTAGATTTGCAGTGTTTGAATGTAAAAACACCTAAACATTAAAAAATATGATGTACTTTGTATTTTACAGAATTTAGGGTAATTTAAAATGACAGAAAAATGCTGTAAATATATACAGTTATATACAAAAAAAAAATTGTACTGTGTTCCCTATGACTAAATGTTAGTATTAGTAAATGCTACAACCTAAAACTAACGAAAGATCAATGTCTAATACCTGACGACTAAATGTCAGTATTTGACATCAAATGTCAGTATTTGACACCAAAGACGTTGGATGTTGGTTAGTTAATGCCACAACCTAAAACTAACAAAAGGTCAACGTCTAATGATGTCAGAATTTGAAGTTGGGTGGACGTTACAATTATGACATCTAGGAGACGTTGGGTTTTGGTTGCCATACCTGATGACTAAATGTCAGTATTTGACATCAGTATGACGTTGGCTTGAGACGTTGGCTCGACGTTGGATGTTGGTTAGTTAATGCCACAACCTAAAATAACAAAAGATCAACGTCTAATGATGTCAGGATTTGATGTTGGGTGGACGTTACAATTATGACATCTAGGAGACGTTGGGTTTTGGTTGCCATACCTGACGACTAAATGTCAGTATTTGACATCAATATGACGTTGACTTCAGACGCTGGCTCGACATTGGATTTGAGTTAGTTAATGCCACAACCTAAAACTATCAAAAGATCAATGTCTAATGATGTCAGAATTTGACGTTGGGTGGACGTTACAATTATGACGTCTAGGAGACGTTGGGTTTTGGTTGCCATACCTGATGACTAAATGTCAGTATTTGACATCAGTATGACGTTGGCTTGAGACGTTGCCTCGACGTTGGATTTTGGCTAGTTAATGCCACAACCTAAAACTAATAAAAGATCAACGTCTTATGATGTCAGAATTTGACGTTGGGTGGACGTTACAATTATGACATCTAGATGACGTTGGGTTTTGGTTGCCATACCTGACGACTAAATGTCAGTATATGACATCAACATGACGTTGGCTTGAGACGTTGGCTCGACTTTGGATTTTGGTTAGTTAATGCCACAACCTAAAACTTACAAAAGATCAACGTCTAATGATGTCAGAATTTGACGTTGGGTGGACGTTACAATTATGACGTCTAGGAGACGTTGGGTTTTGGTTGCCATACCTGACGACTAAATGTCAGTATTTGACATCAGTATGATGTTGGCTTGAGACGTTGCCTCGACGTTGGATTTTGGTTAGTTAATGCCACAACCTAAAACTAATGAAAGATCAACGTCTAATGATGTCAGAATTTGACGTTGGGTGGACGTTACAATTATGACATCTAGATGACGTTGGGTTTTGGTTGCCATACCTGACGACTAAATGTCAATATTTGACATCAATATGACGTTGGCTTGAGACGTTGCCTCGACGTTGGATTTTGGTTAGTTAATGCCACAACCTAAAACTAACAAAAGATCAATGTCTAATGATGTCAGAATTTGACGTTGGGTGGACGTTACAATTATGACATCTAGATGACGTTGGGTTTTGGTTGCCATACCTGACGACTAAATGTCAGTGTTTGACATCAATATGACGTTGGCTTAAGACGTTGACTCAACGTTGGATTTTGGTCACTTTGCAACACAACCTAAAAACAACAAAAAAGCTGATACAAAATATCAACGTTGTCATTAGACATTGGCTCAACGTTGATTTTTGGTCACCCGACTATTAATCTAATCAAATACCAATGTCTTATGACGTTGTGTGCCTGCTGGGAGGTGTTTTGTATGGACAATATAAGTAAAAATATTAAAAGATTGATATCCACTTAAAAAGATACACTGTCCCCCAAATAAAATTACTGTCCACAATCTTTTAATATTCTTTCTGATTTCAAACTTCTAGTATTTTCTCTAAAATATATGATATATATATGTGTTTTAAAAGATTCAGGACTGTACATTTATATCTGTGTCTATTTAAAAACTTGTATTCCTGAATTATTTTGTTTTTAAAGCATTCCCTGGTGAAAAAAAACCCAGCATATGCTGGTAGGTATGTTTTGATGCTGGGATGCTGCCTTTGCTGGTTTATGCTGGTCCTTTGCTGGTTCATGCTGGTCCTTGACCAGCAACATGACCAGCAAAAACCAGCAAAGGACGAGCTTAAACCAGCTAAGAACCAGCATAAACCAGCAAAGGACCAGTATAAACCAGCATCAAAACCTACCTAACCAGCATTCCAGCATCAAAACATACCTACCAGCATATGCTGTTTTTTTTCACCAGGGTTGTGAGATTTAAATGGGGTACCAGTGTTCTTTTTTTAATCTTGGGATATGAATTTGTATGACTCTTATGTCCCATGTATGTTTTTCAAAATGTTCAAACTTTTTAATGATAATTAGGCATATTTTAATGTATCACTGATTGTTTTGTGTGGTATTGTTCTGGTGTCCTCTGGATTTAAGTAATAAAATATACAGCGTTCCAAAATAGAGCTAGTACATGTGAGTGGGTGTTGATTTTCAAGAATTTCATTCAAAAGGTTCCAAAGTGCAAAGACGTGGCACTGGCTTGGGTTAGGTCGGGGCTGCGTCCGAAATTGCATACTCAGTGAGTAGGTACTTAATTTCAATAAGTACCTACTTAACCAGCGCTAAAACAGTAGGTACTCAACAGCCTGATCTCGTTGAGTATGAATGCGATCCGCCATGTTGACTTTATCATTTGACCTATGACGTTAAAACAAGCACAACAGCTTAAAAGATATCAGCGCCTTGTTTAATTAACCTATTTGTAAATATTTTGATGTTTATAAAATTTGATCATTTTGTCTTGCTAAAGAAACAGCTGTATATTGTATAACCAATACATTTTGGGTTGATTTTAAGTTTTTATATTTTTAACAATACTAATATGACCCACAGGTTAATCCTTAATGATAATTATTTTTATTACGAAAACCCAAAACTATCACACCCCTGTGGACTGTTTAGTTGGTTTCTCCCTCTGTTGCCCATATGTGGTCATTCCTGTTCCTGTCTTTGTCAAGTCATTATTAGTTAATCACCCACACCTGTCTGTGTTCATTATCCTGTCTTTATAAGTTGTATTCAGTTCAGTGTTTGTTATCTCGGAGAGAGGGAGGAGGCAGTTGGCAACAACTGGACTGTGAATGGCCAGGAGATGGCAGAAGGAAGTGATGGATTTGATAGCGAATCAAGAAGAATGGAAGTAGGTGATGGTGAATTTGAAGACTGGAGTTTGGTAGGCATTAAAACTAATTGAAAGCGTAGACGGCATAAACAACAAAAGATCATTTCAAATAGAGAAGGTACTGAGAGTGATCAAGGAACAAGTGAAACTACAGTGAAAATGAATGAACAAAGTAGAGAATATAAAGAATATAAAGTAATAATAAAACTAGTGCAGGAAGGATCAACATTTGGTAAGTGGAACCCAATACATCTTACAAAGTTGCTAAACAAACTAATAGGAGAAATTAAAAGTGCCAGAGCTATGCGAAATGGAGCATTGTTAATAGAGTGCAAAGATAACACTCAACAGAATTAGGCCATTAAATTAAACAATACTGAGGGACAAAAAGTGATCGTTACAATGGTTGAGAATAAAAAATATGTCCGAGGAGTTATCTCTGGGATTCCTACAACCGTTTCTGTTGAACAAATTAAAGACAATGTTGTTGGAGCCAATGTGGTTGAGGCAAGACGTTTGAAAACAACAAGAAATGGGGAGAAATGTGATAGTTTAGCAGTTATGCTTAAAATTGACAGTGAAAGACTACCATCAAGGGTATACATTGGCTTTATGAGCGATGAAATCAGGCCTTATGTTCCTCCGCCTTTGAGATGCATTAGGTGTCAAAAGTATGGGCATGTAGCGGCAGTGTGTAGGGGCGAACAAAGATATGGAAGGTGTGCAGGTGAACATGAATATGGAAAATATAACGAAGGAGCTAAATTAAAGTGTTGTAATTGTAGAGGGGAGCACAGCTCAGCATATCGTGGATGTGAAGTCAGTAAGAAAGCAGCAGAAGTTCAGAGAGTGAAAACTGCTCAAGGGATTTCATACGCTGAAGCAGTGAGAAGAGTACCTGTTGAAGTAGAGAGACCAAAGGAAAAGGTTATAGAGGGTAACATGACAAGTTCATGTTCTGGATGTGCCAAGATTAAGGAAGATGCACTGATAGTAGGAAAAAATGATTTTATTTTATTCATTGTTGATGTGATTAACTGTACAGCACAGACTGGTAAGAAGACTGAGAAGATCAAGATAATAGTGAGATCAGCTGAGAAATATCTCTGAATCAAAGGTCTGGGAAAAGAATCAGTGGAAAGAATGTTAGGTGGGGAAACTACTAGTTCTCAAGCATGGGATGGAGATTTTGTAGTACATTAAATATACTGCAATGGAATGCAAGAAGTCTGGTTGCTAATGGTCAGGAATTTAAACAGTTCATATCAAATTTACGGGATAAACCTCATGTCATATGCATTCAAGAAACATGGTTAAAGCCAGAATGGGATTTTGTTATATATGGGTATAATGACATAAGGAATGATAGGAAAGACAGAACAGGTGGTGGTGTAGCAATTTTCTTGCAGAATGAAATTAAATATAATGTAATTAATATAGGAAAAGAGCAAGAGTCACTAATAGTGAAGATTTGGGCAGGGCAAGATGATATTACAGTTATTAACTATTATAACCCATGTGAAAGGCTAGATTATGATAAACTGAGTGATGCTGGTGGACTAACACAGGGTAAAATGATATGGTGTGGTGATTTTAATGCACATAGTACATTGTGGGGTAGTAATTGCACAGATAGAAGTGGTGCAAGTATAGAAGAATTTATAGATGAGAAAAGATTAGTGTGTATAAATGATTGAAGAGGAACTAGATATAACAGTTCTCAAAATAAAGAGTGTAACTGACTTAACTCTAACATCAAGGGAGATAGCAAGCATCGCAAAATGGGAGGTTCTAAATAAAACTTTAATTGGTAGTGATCATTAACCAATAATGATTAAAGTTGGAATAGAAGTATATCAAGATGAGTTAAAGAAAATATCAAAATGGAATTTTAATAAAGCAGACTGGAATAAGTTTCAAACAATTCCAAAAAGTGTAGAGGGTCAAAGGAGAAAGAGTGTTCCTTGGTGGAATGAAAACTGTAGTAAGGTTATTAAAAATAGAAAAGGCATTTAGACAATTAAAAAAACATCATTCATTGGATACATTAATATAACATTATATACATTAGTATAAAAGGGCACAAGCAATAGTTCGGAAAAGCATGAGAACTGCAAAACGAGTATATTGGAAGAATTACTGCAATACTATCGGTAGAGAGACTCAATTATCAGATATATGGGGAATGATTAAAAGAATGAGTGGTATAAAAAGAAAATATGAATTCTGTAACACCACGCCAGCAGAGGGAGCCCTCACCCACTGACTGACTGTTGCTGCTCACTCTGCTGCTTCGTTTGTTACTTCCTGTTTGGTGGCCAAAAAAGGAGGCCATTTCCAAAAAGGAAGCTGTGAAGTATTGTTTTGCTCTTGTGGACTCTACCAAGCGTTTTCCCTGTTTTGATTGTCTCTGTTTTGTTTCTTGCCATTGTTTTGTCAAGTTCATCGCCATAGTTCTGTCTAGTTTTTGCCATCGTTCCTTGCCTTGTTTATTTGTTACTTTTCGGACTGCTCTCTCTGGTTATTGGACTGTGCCTGTTTTGTGGATTACGCTATTGTTTTGTCTTCATCACGCTGTTTGTTGGATATTGACCCTGCCTGTTTGACTGCGATCTGGTTATTAAAGCTCGCACTTGGATCTTATATGCTTTCTACGAGTCCTCATTACAAATTACCAGTGTTATGTCAAAATGGGAAAATGGCAATTAGTAATACAGAAAAGGCAGAGATGTTGGCGCAGGTGCTAGTGAAGATACAAAGCTCTGAAAATTTATCAGACGCAGATAAACAAGAAAGGATTAATACAATAGCGTTAAATTGTAATATAACTGATAAAAGAACTATGATAGGAAATGATTATGATTTACCTTTTAATATGTTTGAATTAAAGAAAGCTATTTTAAGTTCGAGGAAAACGTCTCCGGGGAAAGATAATATCTGTTATATAATGTTAGCTCATATGGAAGATAATATGCTTAATTGTAATGCCACGCCAGCAGAGGGAGCCCTTACCCATGAACTGACTGTTGCTGCTCCCTCTGCTGCCTCGTAGGTTACTTCCTGTTTGGTGGCCATAAAAGGAGGCCTAAACCAAACAGAGGCTGCGTTTGAAACCGCATACTCAATGAGTAGGTACTTAATTTCAATAAGTACTTACTTAACAAGCGCTAAAAGAGTACGTACTTTACAGCCAAATCTCGTTGAGTATGAATGTAAATCGGACATCATCCATGTTTACGTTATCATGTGGTTTACGAGCTCATAACAAGCGCAACAATTTAAAAGATACAACAGGCAGGTTTGATCTATCCGTAAATATTTTGATGTTGATAATTTGCTAATTTCTTGTTAAAGAAACAATTTTACATTTTATTGTGATTTGTAGTATAACCAGATTTTTTTTTACTTTAAAATATATTGTTAATAACATGATCCCATTTTATAAGAAAACGTATAAGATGAAATCGTTCTCTTTAATATGTAGTTAATTTCTTCATTTTATGAATACAATTGGCTTAAGTGGTTTAAATCTCCGTTGTTTTCTTTTCTTTTTTTCTTGTTGAATTTAACTGTCGTTTCATCCACTAGGCTTCTAAAAACAGCACCGTGGTGAATTATTCAGATATTTAACCTTATGTTGTTGTTGTTGTTGTTGTTGTTGTTGTTGTTGTTGTTGTGTTTTTCTGTGTATATAATCTCATACCATGATGAATGCATGATATTTGTTTTCTGTTTTGTCATTACAGTTGTCCATTGTTAGGTACAACCATATTTTCCAGATCTTATATGTACTTATAAGTTCAGCAATAATAATAATAATAATAATAATAATAATAATAATAATAATAATAATAATAATAATAATAATAATAATAATAATGAAAAGAGTGACAGGTGCACCTCATAGCATCAGTAACTCAACAGCCCTACCTACTAAATACAGTTAAAACACACCTCCACATTTGCATTGTCTGCACACAGGAGACATCAGGCAGCTGCTGGAACATCTTGCATTTGGAGACTGTTGATTTTTTTTTTTTTTTTTTTTTTTTTTTTTTTTTTTTCATTTGAAAAATGTAAGTATTACTACTTAAAAATTAAGATAACACCATAATGAACTGTATTGCTAGCCCACCCCAACATTTACAAACAATGATAAAGATACATGCTAACTAATAATTAATTATATAACTTTTTTTTGACATAGCTATGCATGAATATACACTCAACAAATGCAGCTGACTTGAATACATCAATTTTCAATTAAGCAATGAATTAATGCATTAGTTAAAATATGTATAATTTATTTATTAATAAGAATAGGAAACATGAATAAATGAGTAAAAGAAGGAATAAAAGCATCACAATAAATACATAAATATACAAGTCAACAACAGATGAAACCGTTTTATTCAAACTTATTCAGGCATGAAAATCCCTCACCTTTCGGCGAAATTTGCCGTTTTGAAGCCAAAACAGGTGACCCACGTGAATCGTGTAGATCCGATGAGAAATTCTTTTTGAGGGGGTAGGGGGAGGGGTCTTGGATGGTATATATTGATTTAATAAAAACTTAATATAAAGTGGATTTGAGCCATTTCAAATCGTGAAAGCTGAGCGTCCCACGTTCATAGACCGTGTGCGCCATCCACTGACATCCAGGGCGCCATTTCTTCCTGCGGGACATTCCGCGTGGGAGAAGACGACAGGGGAGAGATCCACAATTTAATTTCGTGGTGTGTATATGTCACCAAAGGCTTAGTCGCCGTTCACATGCTAAAGTATCGTTAACACTAATACAAACATTATTTTTGCAGTATGAGTGTGTTAGGGCAGAACGATGCAGCTCTATTTCATATGTTTTTAGACAAATGTCAATACAGTATTTTTTTCAGAACCTGTGCTTGGCTTATTATTCCATTCAACTTATTTGGCTACTGTAAAATTGGCAAAGGGAAACTTTCATCAAACATGTTTTTTTTTCTGGCATGCTCTGTCTGCAATAGCAAATAGCATTTGTGGTTGATGGTATGTTTTTCGATAATGGTAGAAAACACTTATTAGGTTGATTTCTTTGCCCAAAAAAAACAAACAAACAAAAAACTTGGCTGTCAATCATGATGGAAGAATAAATAAATAAGTTAAGTTACAGCATGTCCCCTAATGAGGCCGTAATATTTATTCTGTGGGAGTCCCCCCCACCTCCCGGCCTCATCAGAGGCCACATCACCCCTTGAGCACCCTTCTCACCTTTTTCACCCCTGACCCATTGTCATGCCTGCTTATTGATCTAACAATCATGTATTTACAGTTGGTGAACCCCACATCCTATTGCCATCTCAATGCAGCTGTGCCAGTTCTGCTGCTGCGCAGTGCTTCACAATCTCACTCTTCTCAATGGGGATGTTGGTGAGTCAGAGGATGAGAAAGACCATGAAGACGCACCACTGAACCCCACAACTTTGAGGCAAGAGCCGGAGACCATGTGCGGGACAATCTGGCCATCACCGTGTCTGCTCGACTACCTGTGAAACATTTAAACAGAGGAAAACATTTTACAATTCATGTTGTCAGCATTCCATTTCTTGACAAATTTCATTTCATGTTTACACTCACATGCTAATTTTTGTTGCAGCTCTATTACTTTTGTAGTGGGCTAAACCGCCGAACTGGTAAGCAGAAGGTTGCTGGTTCGCAACTATCTGAGCAAGGCTCTTTTCTCCAGGGGATTGGGGGTCCCTGTAATAAGAGCACTGTAAGTCACTTTGGATAAAAGTTTCATGACTTTATTTGTTAACGCTTTTGGAATGTCTGAAAGTCGGCCTCCATTGACTAATACTGTATGAACAGAAACCGGCAGAAAAGAATCACATCCTCAATGTCTTTTAGTCTTTTTCTAGATGCTCTCACTGGCTCTGAGCTCACTGAGGATGAAGAGGCCACAGCAACATCTGGCCCAGATGAGGCAATAATGGCAGGTGGAGTGATGGAGGATCTCATCCATGGCACCAGACCATTTTCAGGATCCTGCTGTGGATTTCTCCTTTCTCACTGCTCACACCAGTCTGCAGACATTTCAGATCATACAAAGAAGCACAAATATAATACAAAAGCATTCATTTTAACTTTTTTTTTTTTTTTTTTTTTTTAACAATAATTTATTTATTTTTTTATTTCTGTATGAAAGTAACAAAATGATCTTACTTTATATTTTTGTTTCAGGTCTTCCTTTCTTCCCACAAATGCTGCCGTCACCTGCTCCACCACAAAAGATCTGCAGAAAATGCACAGAAATCACAAATCAAAAGTGCTGTAATAACTCTGTTTGATCTTACAATAAATAAAACAAAGTACTTAAGATTTAAAAAGATTTATGTTTTATTAATTTATGTAATGTATACTCACTGAAAGCCTTTGATTCAGCATTCCTTCATCAGTCACTCTTCACCGGATAAACACAAGTCTCATCTGTCCCTGTAACATCCAGACATGATTCAGTTACTTTTGTGATTCAATTCTGCATTCACATTTTGAGGTAGTTGCTGATCTGTTAACTGGCTTTTTATCCAACACAAATGCTCCTCAAGTTATCAACAGTACTAATGGACAAATGAAATAGATGAACTCATATTTAGTTACTTTATGTACATGTTTATTTACACGATTTACATTCAACTAGAGCAGTGTTGACAACAGTAAATTCTACATAATAAGCACACATAACATATATCACTCACTCAGATGTCTGTTTCATGTTTGTGATGTGCTCATCTGCAATTCTCTTACAACACTTTACTGTCAGCTGTTAAATATTTAGTAATCGAAGATGTATATGGCTTATGTAAATCCACTTTGTTGACGTACGTGTGCTTACTGGAGCTCTACTATACACAATTAAACGTGTTTTTACAGCAAAATTACAATATAACGTTACTGTCTAGTCTTTGCACCTAAATATACAGTTCAGTAAATCAGCAAATACGATTTTAACACAAGGAACTGTGTTTTGGTTTGGAATACTCACATTTGTAAACACCCTCGTTGCAGTTCTCAATCACGTTCGATGATGAGGTATTGCTCTCCCGTGGACTCCTGGGATTGAAAAGTATCCATCGATAAACACTCCAGAATCTGGGCTGAAGCAGTAGGACATCTGGGGATTTCTCGCCTACTCTTTTAGGTTTCGAACGTACTTCTTTCTTCACATACTCTTTTTGCCTACTATATAGTAGGTAAGTAGGCATATTAGAACGCAAATTAAGTATACGTACGTCCGAATCTCGTGAGAATGAGTGCACTCGCCTACTAATTCTCGCCTACTCTTTTATGAATACTGAAAATTCAAACATACTCATTCGCGCACCTACTGCTTTTTGCCTTCTATATAGTAGGGAAGTATGTGGTTCCAAACGCTGCCAGAGACTGCGAAGTATTGTTTTGCTCTTGTGGACTCTACCAAGCGTTTTTCCCTGTTTTCATTGCTCTGTTTTGTCATTGCCACGGTTTTGTTTTATTATCATAGTTTGCTGTTGCTAGTTTGTTTCACGCCATAGTTCTGTCTAGCTTTGCCATCGTTCCTTGCCTTGTTTATTTGTTACTTTTCGGACTGCTCTCTCTGGTTATTGGACTGTGCCTATTTTGTGGATTACACTATTGTTTTGTCTTCGTTACACTGTTTGTTGGATATTGACCCTGCCTGTTGACTACGATCTGGTTATTAAAGCTCGCACTTGGATCTTATACCCTTCCTACGAGTCCTCATTACATTAATGTAGTATTAAAACTATTTAATATAGTATGGGAAACAGGGAAAATTCCATCAGCATGGAAGCAGTCGGTTATTGTGCCAATTTTAATGCCTGGGAAAGATTCATCTGATCCTTCAAATTATACACCAATAGCCTTAACTTCTCAGTTAGGGAAAACAATGGAAAGGATGGTTACGGATCGACTTACATTTTATCTTAGAAAGTAAAAACTTGCTCTCACCATATCAAAGTGGTTTCCGTAAAGGTAGAAATACTATGGATGCTATATTATGCCTTGAATCAGAGATTAGGAAAGCTCAGACAAACAAAGAAAGTGTATTGGCTGTTTTCTTTGATATTGAAAAAGCATACGATATGTTGTGGAAAGAAGGACTCCTTATTAAATTAAATAATTTAGGTGTAGGGGGTAAGATGTATAATTGGGTGTTAGACTTTTTATTTGGTAGAACTATTGAAATAAGAATTGGTAAAGAATATTCAAGTATGCATTTTGTAGAAAATGGTACACCGCAAGGTAGTGTATGTAGTCTGTTACTTTTTAATATAATGATTAATGACATTTTTAAAGAAATTGATCATAGTATAGGAAAATCATTATATGCGGATGATGGGGCTCTTTGGGTTAGAGGGAGAAATGTGGAATATATGCAAAAGAAATTGCAGAAAGCAATTTTGGTAGTGGAACAATGGCCACATAAGTGGGGTTTTAGAATATCAAAAACTAAATCTCAGGTAATTTGTTTTTCTAAGCAACATAAGAAAATTTCACTGAACCTACAGTCATGAACTTGAACAAGTTAGGATCATTCGATTTCTTGGAGTTCTACTTGATGAAAAACTGACTTGGAGACAACAAATTGATAAATAAGATCAAAATGTAAGAAAATTAGCAATATCTTGCATTGTCTGTCAGGATTAGATTGGGGAGCAGCTAGGTCTTCCTTGAAGAATATACAGTGGGTACGGAAAGTATTCAGACTCCCTTAAATTTTTCACTCTTTGTTATATTGCAGCCATTTGCTAAAATCATTTAAGTTCATTTTTTCCCCCTCATTAATGTACACACAGCACCCCATATTGACAGAAAAACACAGAATTGTTGACATTTTTGCAGATTTATTAAAAAAGAAAAACTGAAATATCACATGTTCCTAAGTATTCAGACCCTTTGCTGTGACACTCATATATTTAACTCAGGTGCTGTCCATTTCTTCTGATCATCCTTGAGATGGTTCTACACCTTCATTTGAGTCCAGCTGTGTTTGATTATACTGATTAGACTTGATTAGGAAAGCCACACACCTGTCTATATAAGACCTTACAGCTCACAGTGCATGTCAGAGCAAATGAGAATCATGAGGTCAAAGGAACTGCCTGAAGAGCTCAGAGACAGAATTGTGGCAAGGCACAGATCTGGCCAAGGTTACAAAAAAAATTTCTGCTGCACTTAAGGTTCCTAAAAGCACAGTGGCCTCCAAAATCCTTAAATGGAAGATGTTTGGGATGACCAGAACCCTTCCTAGAGCTGGCCGTCCGGCCAAACTGAGCTATTGGGGGAGAAGAGCCTTGGTGAGAGAGGTAAAGAAGAACCCAAAGATCACTGTGGCTGAGCTCCAGAGATGCAGTCGGGAGATGGGAGAAAGTTGTAGAAAGTCAACCATCACTGCAGCCCTCCACCAGTCGGGGCTTCATGGCAGAGTGGCCTGACGGAAGCCTCTCCTCAGTGCAAGACACATAAAAAAACACCTGAAGGACTCCAAGATGGTGAGAAATAAGATTCTCTGGTCTGATGAGACCAAGATAGAACTTTTTGGCCTTAATTCTAAGCGGTATGTGTGGAGAAAACCAGGCACTGCTCATCACCTGTCCAGTACAGTCCCAACAGTGAAGCATGGTGGTGGCAGCATCATGCTGTGGGGGTGTTTTTCAGCTGCAGGGACAGGACGACTGGTTGCAATCGAGGGAAAGATGAATGTGGCCAAGTACAGGGATATCCTGGACGAAAACCTTCTCCAGAGTGCTCAGGACCTCAGACTGGGCCGAAGGTTTACCTTCCAACAAGACAATGACCCTAAGCACACAGCTAAAATAACGAAGGAGTGGCTTCACAACAACTCCGTGACTGTATTTGAATGGCCCAGCCAGAGCCCTGACTTAAACCCAATTGAGCATCTCTGGAGAGACCTAAAAATGGCTGTCCACCAACGTTTACCATCCAACCTGACAGAACTGGAGAGGATCTGCAAGGAGGAATGGCAGAGGATCCCCAAATCCAGGTGTGAAAAACTTATTGCATCTTTCCCAAAAAGACTCATGGCTGTATTAGATCAAAAGGGTGCTTCTACTAAATACTGAGCAAAGGGTCTGAATACTTAGGACCATGTGATATTTCAGTTTTTCTTTTTTAATAAATCTGCAAAAATGTCAACAATTCTGTGTTTTTCTGTCAATATGGGGTGCTGTGTGTACATTAATGAGGAAAAAAATGAACTTAATTGATTTTAGCAAATGGCTGCAATATAACAAAGAGTGAAAAATTTAAAGGGGTCTGAATACTTTCCGTACCCACTGTATACTGGGCTCTTATGAGGTCAACATTTGACTATGGTTGTATTGCTTACATGTCAGCAGCCGAAACTAACCTTAAGAAATTAGACATAGAACAAGCCCAAGCTCTTAGAATATTCAGTGGAGCTTTTAAAACATCTCCGGTTGCGGCGATGCAGGTAGAAACTGGGGAGATGCCACTGAGTATTAGAAGACTAAAACTTATGCTTTCATACTGGGTTAACCTACATGGGCACAGTGAGTTACACCCTGCAAAGAACATACTAAAGGAGTGTTGGGAACATAACAAACCAAATTTCAGGAGCTTTGGATGGATAGGAAATATAAAAGCAAGGATAGCTTGTCTTCACTCTATTCAGTATTGTCCTACTGTCCCATACTCAGAAATACCCCCTAGGATGTTTGCAATGCCATTAATTGACTTGCAGTTACAAAAAGAAATCAAAAGGAAAATGAAGCTAATGCCTGTCTGGAGTATAGTACAAAGCTATATAGAGATACATCTCGCAAATAAAATAATTATATACACAGATGGTTCAAAGAACCCTGAAAATGGACGCACAGGTGCTGCAGTGTACATCCCACAATGAGAGGAAATTGTTAAAAAGAGAAGAACAGATCATCTCTCAGTTTATACAGTAGAACTTGTAGGCATAATATTAGGCTTACAGTGGATAGAACAAAGGAATAAAAACAATGTAGTAGTTGCATCTGATAGTCTCTCTGCTCTCAATAGTATAAGATCTGGGAAATCATGCAGACTTGATATTTTAAATAAAGTATATCAAGCTATACATAGGTTACATAATAAAGGTTTTAATGTATCATTTGTCTGGGTTCCTGCACATGTTGGTGTGAAAGGAAATGAAGAAGTTGACTTATTGGCAACAGTCTCTCAAATCACAAACAGTAGACTTGGAAATTGCATTAAGTAAAGCTGAAGCTAAAGCAATAATTAAAGTTCATACACAAAGGATATGGCAGGAATATTGGAATGACACAGGAAGACATCTGTATAACATTCAAAGTATAGTTGGAGGGGGAAGAGATTTGGGTAGAAACCGAAGGGAAGAAATGGTCATAACCCGTATTAGAATAGGACATACAGGACTCAATAAAACACTTCATATAATAGGTAAACGTACAAATGGATTGTGTATACACTGTAATCAACTTGAATCTGTTCAGCATGTGATAATGGAATGTCATGCATATGAAAATGAAAGGAAATTATTAAGAGATGCATGTAAAAAATATAAATTAAAATTTCAATTGGAAAATATACTTGGAGCAGCACTTAAGAGAATATATGCACAGTTAATCACATTCCTGAAAGAGACTGATTCTGTTTAGAAGAATATAAAGGTTTTTTTTTGTTTGTTTGTTTTGGTTTTAGTTTGTCTGCCAATCTCTTGTTCCACACTCCAGTCCAGCAGGTGGCGGTAAAGCACCTATCAGTTGGTTTGCCAACCGCCATAAACGCTTCAGAAGAAGAAGTGTTTGTTATCTCCTCCTATTGGCCCTGCTGCCTCAGTCCCACCACCGCTGTCTCCTGACAGCCCCGCTGCTCACCCTCAGCTCTCCATCTGTTCGGTGGGCTTGATGCGGGTCTGCCAGTCTCCATCGGCGTCATGGCTGGAGGATCCCTCGTCTCCGCCTCCAGCCTCTGAGTCCTGGACTCCGCCTCGGCCCTTCGACCCAGCGGCTCCACCCCCGCTCTCAGCTCCCTCGTCTCCACCGTCGCCCGTCGGTCCACCAGCTCCACCGGGCTCCATCATTCCTCTGTCGCTCCTCTGTTCTCTGTCGCTCCGGCTTCGCTGCAGACCTCTGGATCTCCGCCTCTGCCTTGGTAGCCGGAGCCTTGGGCTCCGCCTTGACCCTTCGGATCCCTCTGTGTCACCCAAGATCATCGGCTCCGTCTCCGCCTTGGGCTCCACCTCCACCTGTGGGCTAACATCATGGCTGCAGTCTGGGTCTTGCCTGGCTCCTCCTGCTCCGAGTCCCTTCTGTCTCCTCCCTGGCTCCTCCCTCCATTGTCACCACCCTGGACTTTGTTGTCCTCCTCCCGGGAGTCCATCCTCCGCCTGAACCTCCTCCTACACTGACTTTTTGTTACCTTCCCAAGTCCACTCCTTTGTTTTTGTTTTTGTATTTTCTATTCTGTATTTTTCTATTCTGTATTTCTATTCTATTTTGTATTTTCTTTTTGTTTTGGACTTTTTTTTTTAAAGCCCTTTTGTTATATTTTGTCTCACTACATCTCCTGTTTTCCTTTTTCTTGTTAAATTTCTCGTTTTTTCTTCACAGAGGCTTATAAATAACAAAAACAATACAATTTTTAATGCATTATGATTATATGAATATAATGATTTTGTAATTTTTTTTTTCTGTGTACAAATCTCATACTATGATGTACGAAAACCCTTTTTTTTTGTCATTGTTTGTTTATTGTTAGACATACTACAGTCTTTCCCTGAGCTTGTATGCAATTATAAGGTCTGCAGTAATAATAATAAAAAGAAAATATACAGCCTATAGTGGTCTGTTCGAGCCTAATCACGACGTTTCAGAGTCTCTACTCCTTCCTCAGGCGAGCTCAAACACCAAATAAAAGATTCCACTCACAGGAGCTGTGTCCCAAAGTGGAGTGCGCGGACTCCTAAAATCAGGGTTTCCAAATATGTTCACCATCAAGACAATAAACTATTATAAAATCGCACCTTGCTAACATATCAGTCAGTATTTGAACTGTTATATATTTATATTTTTATTTTTTTCATATGTATCTTTACATTATTCAAGTTGGTTCAAACGCAATGAATGCATTTAAAATTGTAATCCAGCAAGGATACAGCAAAACAATATAATTTACCTGGCCATGCTCTTGGCCAAGCCTGAGGTACATCTCCACCATCTCCTCTAGTAAAACATAAAATATAAAAACAAATATGACCAATGCTGGCTCCATAACTTAAACGTCTAAACCTGTCAGGATGGCAGCGCCCCTCTCACACCGTTGCTATGCGACAGGAGCGGTAATCGGGAACACCTGGTGGCGCAATTAGGAAATCCTGCGAAGGTCATGCACTTCGGAGGGTCCTTCGTGCACTTCGGAGGTGTGGCCTTCGAAGTCCATGCACTTCGAAGTACGTGCACTCCACTTTGGGACACAGCTTCTGTCTCATTTATACTGTTTCTGAGGGGCGTGTCCCCAACATCACACACTAATTAGGGTTAGGTATCTAAGGAACCAGAGGTCAGACCAGGTCTGACCTCGGTTAGGCTCTGGCCCACATTTCCGAAGCCCGCTTCATGTACCACAAGAGGAAGAAATCTCTCTAACAGCCCCCCACTTGTCTCAATTCTCCCAATTGTTCTGTATGTTGTCTCTCCGTGTCTGTGTCTTTTTAATTCTTATCAAATAGGTGTGTATTTTTATTATTTATTGTTATTTATTATGTCTTATATATGAATCTTATATGTTAATCATTGTCCTTGTTTTGTGTATAATAAGTGTTAATTTAATATTACCATTGTGATATACACTTTATTTACTAATGACTTATATAATATGTGCACGTCCCCAATCATACCTATCTGACCCTTTGACCCCAATTACTTATCCCTCTTCCTGTATGTTCTTCCAATTAAGTAACGAATAGTGATTAAAAAATAGATAAAAGGGATTATGAAATTCTAAACTTTAAAAATATAGGGTTCAAACACTTAGGGTCCAGACATTTAGGGTTCAGACACTTGTGGAATTACAAATTTTAAAATTTAGGGTTCAAATACTTAGGGTTCAGACATCTAGGGTTAAGACACTTAGGGTTCAGACACTTATGGAATTACAAATTTTAAAATTTTAGGGTTCAATCACTTAGGGTTCAGACATCTAGGGTTCAGACACTCATGGTTCACCATCTAAGGGCTACACAGCTTAGGTGTAGAAAACACCATCTTCTACAACAGCTCTCCCCAACCTAGCACCCGTCTAGGAAGGTTTGGAGTAGGGAGACTGAGGAGAATGCACGGGGCCGACGCATGTCTGACTATACGACGCATGTCTGACTATACCAAGGAAGCCTTTATCCATCTCCCATTTCAGGAGAACAGCCTTATTAGGCATGGGGCTAAGAATGTGGAAGACCAGGATCTCGGTTTTGGTTAGATTTAGTGCGAAGGTTGGTTCGAAGTTCGATCTGAACATCGATCGGTTCTGGGAACGCAAAGTTTTTGACTAAACTTACTCCGGACCAGCGAATCAGGCAGTAACCCGAAAGTCACCGCCCGATAATCCTGATCAGGCATTGCATTCCGTCAGCGAGTGCTGTTTAAGGTTTCAAAATTGACTTTGTGGTGGGAAAATTAGGGTTCAGGTCCATAGGGCTACGAACGGTAGGTTTAGGTTAAGTGTTGGTTGAGGGCTAGATTTAGTCATTAGGGCTACGAATGGTAGGTTTAGGCTTAGTGTTGGTTCAGGGCTAGATTTAGTCATTAGGTGTACGAATGGTAGGTTAGGTATCTAAGAATCCAGAGGTCAGACCAGGTCTGATCTCGGTTAGGCTCTGGCACACATTTCCGAAGCCCGCTCCATGTCCCACAAGAGGAAGAAATCCCTCTAACAGCCCCTCCACTGGTCTAAATTCTCCCAATTGTTCTGTATGTTGTCTCTACGTGTCTGTGTCTTTAGAATTCTTATCAAATAGGTGTGTATTTTTATTATTTATTGTAATTTATTTATTAAATCTAATATATGAATCTTATATGTTAATTACTATCCTTGTTTTGTATATAATATGTGTGTTAATGTAATACTACCATTGTGATATACACTTAATTTACTAATAATAATCCAATGATTTATATAATGTGTGTGCATGTCCCCAATCACAATCGATGCTATATGGTTTTTATACATCAAACAAACTCTCAATTGTGTTGATTCAAGAACCATTGCCCATCACACCTGTAACCCCCCGACCCCAACTTCCTTTCCCTTTTCCTGTATGTTTTTCCAATTTAGTAACGAATAGTGATTAAAAAATAAATAAAAGGGATTATGAAATTCTAAATTTTAAAGTTTTAGGGTTCCAACACTTAGGGTTCAAACACTTAGGGTTCAGACACTTAGGGTTCAGACGCTTGTGGAATTGCAAATTTTAAAATTTTAAAATTTTAGGGTTCAAACACTTAGGGTTCAGACATCTAGGGTTCAGACACTTATGGTTCACCATCTAAGGGCTACACAGCTTAGGTGTAATTCGTGTAGGGGTACTGCCTTGTGTACACCATCTTCTAGGTGTCAGGTTTGTGGTGGTTGAACTCATTAGGTCTGTGGACCCTAGGTGTAAGGTTCTGGGGTGGGT
>NW_026129638.1:0-42492 GCF_022985175.1 Labeo rohita | reverse complement strand
CAATTTTAAAGTCTCTGCACTGGCTACCTATTAGGTTCCGCATCAGCTACAAAATAGCACTTCTTACCTATAAGGCACTTAACGGTTTAGCTCCTGCGTACCTAACTAGTCTTCTACCACGCTACAATCCATCACGCTCCCTAAGGTCACAAAACTCTGGACTGTTGGTAGTACCTAGGATAGCAAAGTCCACTAAAGGAGGTAGAGCTTTTTCACATTTGGCTCCCAAACTCTGGAACAGCCTTCCTGATAACGTTCGGGGTTCAGACACACTCTCTCTATTTAAATCTAGATTAAAGACACATCTTTTTAGCCAAGCATTCAAATAATGCATCTCATAAACTTTTTCTGCAGCTATATCTGATCAAATGTTCATTTTAATCTTTTAGCTCTGGTTTAACAAACCTTCCTTTTCTTAGTTTGAACAGCAGCTACGCTAATTATGTTCCTATTTGTTCTCTGTTTTTGCCATGGGATTGACATCCCATGGTAACTAGGAATTCACAAGCTCCAGTGTGGATCCAGAACACTTAAGAAGAGATGATGTCAACCCCTCAGAGGACTTCAGATGATGCCAACCCTGAAAACATACAGCACTACCAAATTCTGCTACAAATTTATAGTGTTCTTTGTCTGTTTGATTACGTCATTAATTGATCTTTACCACACATCTCTACCATATGTACATCAAGCTACTACTACATATATTGTAAAAATGTCAATTTGGTGTAAAGCTGCTTTGCAACGATATGTATCGTGAAAAGCGCTATACAAATAAATTTGAATTGAATTGAATTGAATTGTGATACAATACATTATCTCGTGAGAAAGCTTTAACACGTATTTATCTTTCCATAACCATGAGGAGAGCATGTCGTTGTGTTGCAAAGCTTTATGAATTATTAAAAAAAATCTACTGGTGGTTAAGTACGTTTTGTAGTTTTTTATTAATGTGGTTGAGTTGTACTTGTTTGACATGAAGGAAAAGGAAGAAATAATGCGCACATTGTCAACTGAAACGTAGTTTGAGTTTGGCTAAAATTAGCTAGTGTGCTAAAAGTTTTTTTTTAAATAATGCTTGAACAACAAATACATAACTAAAGTGCCACACTGTAAATTCCAATAGCTTTGCTGACTCACATATAATTAGTAAACTTTACTCAAATATTAAAAAATATACCTCTTACAAGGTTTTGTTGAGTTACAGTTAATTGCAGGGTAAGTAAAACAATTTACTTAGTAGTTTTAGTGATGTTTACTTGCAACACTTAAGTAGCAACAAAGGAAACAATGACGTTACTGCACCAGTGAGTGGCAGCAGTGCACCCAAGAGTAATAAATAAGAAGAAAGAAGAAGAAGAAGCAAGACTTGTCAGAGCATGCATAATAGGATTTGTGCACACTCAGTTTCTGAACTGGTGAATTGGCGCCCATTTTGCAGAAGATGAAGAAAGAAGCAGCGGCCAGACTACCGATGTTTTTAACATCTGAAGCTTCGTTACGTTTTTAAAGAATAATAAGGTAAGTAATCAAGCAAGCAACTTGTATGTGAATGTTTCTTTTCTGCTTGTCCTTTTTTTTTTTTTTTGCCAATCTAATACATATTTACCAAAGAATTATGATATTATACGGTGCTAGAAGAACACAGTCTGACCACTTAAAACTAGCAGGTACCACAAATGGTAAAAAAAAAACAAAACAAAAAAAAAACTATTTTGCCTTTTTCCAATTGGATATGTTGTATAGTTTTGTATTTTACCCCGAACTGAAAAACCGAATGTTTTATTTCCATGTTAAAAGTAGAAATTAAGATGTGAAGTGAAGGGCTAGCCAAGATTATCTCTTACAAGTGGCTTGTGATTGATGTGAATAAAGATTTTGAAATATATGCTTGTCGTTAATCGATTTAATGATTAGTGTAATCGTTTGCAGTGTTTCCTCTATGATTTTATGAAACTGTGGTGCTTTATTATTAGTAGTAACGTTAGTATTTTTGTGTTCGTTATTAAAATTTGCTATTGTAATGTCTAGTCCATTTTTTAAAAATACACTGTGTGCAGAATTATTAGGCATGTTGATGTTCTGCTCATATTTTTTTCCCAAACACATTTTACCAATTCCAAACCACATCAGTCTTAACTACTGTTAATTTTGTATTTAATCATTTATATGTGATATATAATTGTCCGTGAAGGCTGGAAGTGAAAAACTCCTTATATTCAGGTGTGCATAATTATTAGGCATGTTTTCTTTTACAGATAAAATGAGCCAAAAAAGATATTTAACCCAGACTGAAAAGTCCAAATTATTAAATGCCCATGAGAAGAATGCAATACTAATGCATTACAAGAATTTGCAAAGTTAAGGCTTGACCATTGGACAGCGAAATGCTTGTTGAGTCTGCGTGGTCAGAAAAACAGGTGGAGAAGAAAAGATGCATGTTAACTGCAAAAGAATTAGGAATTAAGGTGAAGAATTAGGTGTGACACCATCAGGAACCGTTTAGTCTCCAGCACCACCATTTTCCAGAACTGCAACCTACCTGGAGTCTTCAGAAGTACAATGTGTCAGGTTCTCAGAGACTTTGCTTGGTAAAAAAATCCTAAAAAATGCCCCTGACTTAATAAGAATAACAAGCTGACGTGTTGTGAAATACTGAAGACAGTTTTTTTTATAGGCTTTATAGACAGATAAGTTGAGAGTGACTCTTGAAGGACAAGCATCACATTCTCTTGTACCTCTGATTCAAGAATTTATCTTCCAGAATCTGGCAGTAAGTTTTGGGAGTTCATTTTATTCCATCTCTGCAAGTCAGACTTTTCAGGATAGGAGACTAAACATGAACTCCCAAAACTTACTGCCAGATTTTGGAAGATAAATTCTTGAATCAGAGGTACAAGAGGATGTGATGCTTGTCCTTCAAGAGTCACTCTCAACTCATCTATCTATAAAGCCTATAAAAAAAAAAAAACTGTCTTCATGTATTTCACAACACGTCAGCTTGTTATTCTTATTAAGTCAGGGGCATTTTTTAGGATTTTTTACCAAGAAAAGTCTCTGAGAACCTGACACATTGCACTTCTGAAGACTCCAGGTAGGTTGCAGTTCTGGAAAATGGTGGCGCTGGAGACTAAACGGTTCCTGATGGTGTCACACCTAATTCTTCACCTTAATTCCTAATTCTTTTGCAGTTAACATGCATCTTTTCTTCTCCACCTGTTTTTTCTGACCATGCAGACTCAACAAGCATTTCGCTGTCCAATGGTCAAGCCTTAACTTTGCAAATTCTTGTACTGCATTAGTATTGCATTCTTCTCATGGGCATTTAATAATTTGGACTTTTCAGTCTGGGTTAAATCTCTTTTTTGGCTCATTTTATCTGTAAAAGAAAACATGCCTAATAATTATGCACACCTGAATATAAGGAGTTTTTCACTTCCAGCCTTCACTGACAATTATATATCACATATAAATGATTAAATACAAAATTAACAGTAGTTATTAAGACTGATGTGGTTTGGAATTGGTAAAATGTGTTTGGAAAAAAAATATGACCAGAACATCAACATGCCTAATAATTCTGCACACAGTGTATTAATCACAGTGTAACTATTCATTACATCGTTACACGTTTTTAGATTTTAAGCTATATTATAGTGGTAAGTATTTTCTGTAATGCTTGTAAAACATGAACATATTAAGGAATGAATGCATTTATAATTTGCAGATTAGGCAGAACTTCCTTTTAACTAAACTTTTTTTTGTCCTTTTTAGAAGAAGTGCTTCTGGTAACTGCCTCCTGAGTGGTCTTCAATTCACAGATCTTGATACAATTGAGGTGAGGACATTTTATTCTGAAGTAGTAGCAGTAGAGATTAATTTGTGAAAGTGTTGACTATGATGCACCTTAAGTATTATATTGAGAGACTAAAACAACTTAAAATATATCTCCACTTTAAATAATTTCTTGCAGATGCAGTGGAGCTGTAAGCATTGTATTTTTTCTGCAGACAAAAGGGGACAGTTGTTAAAACATTATCGTCTAAAACATGGAGGCTTCACTCGGCAACAGCCAGTACCATGTCTTCATAATGATTGCTTGTGCACTTTCAAATCTTTTAATGCACTAAAAGTACACTTATCTGTTTGGCACTGTCAATCTGACGGACAAGCAAGTATACCCAAAGTTGCGTTTCACTGCCAGTTATGTGAGTACATTGAGCCCTGCACTGAAGATGAGTTTTTTAGACACTTACGCAGCCATTTGAAACTTAAACAAAGTGTTTTATGTCCATACGAAGGCTGTCAGTTTCAGAGTAATGTGTATTCAACGTTTAATGCACACAAAAGCAGAGTACACAGTGGGAGTGCTACAACCCAATTTAAAAGTCAAATAATCTCAAACATTAAACAGCCAGGTGAATTGACTGATGTCGAAGGTGAGCTTTCTCTACAGGATGACATTGAGTTTGAAGAGTCTGTAGATGATGTACAGGATTTGGAAATTCAGCTGGAGCGTAATCTGGCTTCATTGTTTTTGAAAATGCAAGCAATACTGCACATATCTGAAAGTGCTGCACAAGAAGTAATTCAGCAGATCAACCAGATACAGTTGCTTTCGCAACCATTACTACAAAATGTAGTACAAAAAATTATCAGTCAGCACTGTGGTGATGTGGATAATTCCATAGTGAATGACATTGTAAGTGTAGTGTCCCAAAGCAATGTCTTGCTGAAATTTACCAATGCAGAAGGATCCCTGTGTACAGCCAAAAGGAGAGCATCGTATATACTACGAGAATTTCCAGTTGTTATGCCAGTTGAGTTTGCTCTTGACAAGGATCAATCATTTGTGTATGTCCCCATACTCAAAATGTTGCAGGCTTTGCTAAACAATCAGGAGATTTTGGATAAGGTGCTGCATGCAGAGGTGATGTCACCTGAAGGATACTACTCATTTAGAGATGGCTCTCATTTCAAAGAAAATGTTCTTCTGAATGCGGAGGAATGCAGGATTGCCCTTGGGCTATACATTGATGAGTTTGATGTGGCTAATCCAATTGGAACCTCCAAGAAAAAACACAAACTATGTGCCATATATTGGGTACTTGCTAATCTTGATTCCAAGTATCGTTCAGCTCCTCACTCAATTCAACTTGCACTTTTGTGCAAGGTTAACACTCTAAAAGAGCATGGCTATGATGAGGTTCTTCGTCCTCTCATTCAAGACATTGCAACTCTTGAGGAAAATGGTGTGTATGTTGGACAACTGGCAGAAAGTGTTAAAGGCACCATACTATATGTGGCAGCGGACAACTTGGGGGCTCACTCTTTAGCGGGGTTCCAGGAGAGTTTTGCAGCAGATTACTTTTGTCGGTTTTGTATGTGCAAACAAGATGACATGCAGGATAAAGAGGTCAGATCAGGTGTACTCCAGCCAAGCACAAGAGAGAACCATGAAGGCATGTGCAAGAGGTACTCCGTGACCATACTGCGGCCAAACATCATGGTGTTAAAAGAGGATGTCCACTGAATGAAAAACTGACACACTTTCATGTGGTGAATGGTTTTCCGCCTGACATTCTCCATGATTTTTTGGAGGGCATAGTCCCAGCAGAATTATCACTGTGCCTTCAGGATTTGATTACAAAGAAATATGTTTCTTTGGACTCTTTGAACGAGGCTATTAGGCAGTTCCCTTACACATTTTCAGATAAAGCTGACAAACCACAGACCATTCCAAAGACCTTCTTGAAGGGAAGCACAAATTTTTCAAGAAGGTTGTGCATGACACATGCAACTTCAAGAATGTAGCATGCACCTTGGCTGTAAGACACCAGAAAATGATGGCCTTCCATTTAGATTCTCCAACATTCTTCAAGCCTCCTTTGCAAATTGAAAAAGTGAGATCAGTTATGGTCACATCCTTCCCTGAAAATGTTCAGAGTTCGCTGCATCAGCAAAATGGCAAGCAGTCTACAGTGCTTGTTGCACCCTCTGCATGTGTTCATGGTGTCAAATACTGTGCAGATATGATCGTCTCTGTTGGCAGTTGTTCAGGTCTTCCAGAGTTCAGGCAAATAACACACATTGTGGTTATCAACACAGAAGTTCTGTTAGTCTGCAGGCTTTTGAGCTCCTGGTATACCGAACATTTACGTGCTTATGAGTTGTGCTTCAGTGGGGCAGGTTGTCTTGCAGTGACCCAGCTGTCTGAGCTCAATGATGTTTTCCCGTTATCTGCCTACCAAGTGAAAGGCAATATGTATGTGACACTAAATCGTTACATATTGTGCTAAATGACAGTACATCAAATGGGCACCAAAGTGATTGTTTTTTTTATTTGTTTGTTTGTTTTTTCTAGGACCATGGAAGGCTATAAAATAAGACTCATTCTAACTGAACAGGACATAAGGAAATTGTCACTGGATGCAAAACCAAAAACTGTTGAAGAGCTGAAGACAAAAATCCAAGAAAAATGCAATTTGCAGTATGACTTCAGTGTAATGTATGAAGACTCCGACTTTGACAATGCCTTCTGCAACCTTGAAGACATAGGAGACCTACCATCTACAAGAGCTACAGTGAAGGTAATTCCATTGCTTGTTACTGCCTCAACCACCAGCATGTCCGATGACTCCAGTGTATCCGAAGATACAGTGATTCTGCCTACACACAGCTCATCAACAAGACATGATCCATGGCCAGAGATTTTTGACATTCCAAGATTTCCTGTTGATGTGGAATTCAGACTCAGACAGGCCAATCTTCAAGACAAGACGTACCTGAATGTACCAAGAGACATGAAACATACTATTTTGGAAAAGCTTGCAGAAGAAATGTACAAATTTGAAGCCTATCCAAATGAAGAGCAGATCAATTCTGTGGCACTAGCGCTCGTAAGCAAACATCCCTGCCTTCAGGAACGAGGTTCACCGGATGGGTGTTCTGGCTGGAACCATAGCCTGAAATTCAAAATGGGAAACTATCGCACAAAACTAAGAAAAGCAGGCTTTGTAGAGTTTGGTGTAAATGGGGGTAAAACAGGTGGCCCGGGAATGGCGTCAAAAGGCTTGAAAAGGCCAAAAAGATATGAGGTAAATTACTTACCAGAGCTCCCTGAGGGGCAGGATGAAGACAGCCTAGAGGCTGCAAGAAAGCTCCTGGTTGAAGAAATGAAGAAACTGAACCCTAGTGCAAGTCTCATTGCATCAAAGATGGACCAGACCTTCTCAGTGCGAAGACATGAGATTGTGGACGCAGAAACTCCAGTGAAAGCATTGCAGGAGCAGTGGCCAGCTCTCTTTACAGAGAGACAAGTAAGTGCTCATACATTTAGTTTTCCACCATGTTAAACAGCATTTTTTTCAGGCTTGGCCTGGTAACCAGTGGGCTGACCATGCATAGACATTAGAGGTCAACCGATGTATCGGTTTTGCCGATTAATCGGCACCGATAGTTGATTCCCGGAACTATCGGTTATCGGCAAAAATCCACGCCGATAGTTTTTCCGGGTTGCGTCAGAGCTGAAGCGTCTGAGAACGGTCCGTTGTCCTTATACAGGGCGAGAGCCAAAATATCTATGGCAAGAGCGGCCTCTATAGGCGAAAATCACTGAAAAGCACGTGCTTTTGTTTTGACACGTAATACTGTTCGTTGCAAGGAGAGCGCAAGCTGCCTGGAGAGAGCGCGGTGCACGGACAACGCTGACACTTCAAATGCACGTTTAAAACACAGACAGCGAAAAGGTATGTATACAGTACACTACAGTACATGTTTTCATCTCAATATAAAGTAATTCATTTGTTGATTAGATTCTGCATTGGAGAAAGAACAGCAGTATGTTTGTCGGCAAGGCTGAGAGGACGCTAACATTAGCAGTACATCAAGCGGTTAAAATAATGTGGCAAAAATACACGCAAGTCCGACCCAAATGTTTAATGTCATGATTGTTACCATCAGGAATGCGTTCGATTTCAGTTCTTTTTATCTTCAGGCACAGGGTGCGATTTGTCGGGGGGATGGGGGGATCCGACTGGAGCGCTTCGAAACAGTGAATCTTTTTGCGACGCAGTGTTTTACTGATTCGGAGTTTCAAAAAGCTCTGTTGATACTTTGCTCACCTTCTCTATATAATTTATTTGTTGTTTGAAATGAAATCATTATAGGCCTAACTTACAGTGTTTTTTATTAAATTTGTTATCACGTAATACAGCTCCCTTCGTATTAAAACCATTTCATGACGTGACACTCATTATCTGGTTCTTGCCTAAAAAGACGGGTATATAATGAGCGTTGTTAACCGATTACACAAACAGTTTGGTCAACCTCTGCCTATGTAGAGAGAAAAAAGTTTTCAAAATAGAAGCAAATATAGTGGGAGACCACACATATAATATACATTTATATAATTATGTAACATTCATTTAATAATCTGACATTTAAAGATGACCACTTTAGGCATGACTTTGGATTTATGTGAAATGGTTAATGTTTTACAGTGACATTACATTTAACTGAGGTTAATAAATGCTTTAGATGTATTGTTTATTGTTTGTTCATTTCAACATTTACTAATATATTTTTAAATTAACTTTTGATCATTTTCATTTTATCTATTAAGATTTCATCTTCAATAATTTAATGTTTACCTTATTTTCAGATGGCAAAGGCTTTGAAGAAAGTGCCAGTGTGGGAGTATTTCACTGAAGTATCACCAGGGAAAGCACAGTGCAATATCTGTGACAAAATCATCAGCATGGGGGCATCAACGTCCACAAGTAAAAATACCACAAACATGTGGTCTCATCTAAAGCACATCCATCCAGAAGTCAGCGAAGAAGCAAAGAAAAAAAGGGACAAGAAAGATCCTTCTCAGCCATCAGTGTCTCAACTTTTTGAACACAAGACAGGGTGGAAGGACACAGATCCAAGGTCTCTTAAAATTGATGCAGCAATCATTGAAATGATTGCCATTGACAACCAACCATTTTCTGTGGTTTCAGATGTTGGATTCAAGAGACTCATGTCCCTTATGGAACCCAGGTACAGAATTAAAAATGAAAAGTTCTACAGAACAAAAATGTTTGAAGACACCTACTCAAGGGTTTTGACAAAATTCAGAAGTGAAGTGACGAAGGACAAGGCCCCATTTATGGCGTTCACAACTGACTGTTGGTCTGGAGCTATTTCATTTCTGAGGACTGGTCGACAAGGCAAGTGGTGCTAAATGTCAAGCCTATGATTGGATCACACTCAGCCAGTTACATTCAAGAAACCTTCCTTAACATATTAGAACGTGTTGTTCTTGTCCTAAGAGATGGGGGAGCAAACATGGTAAAAGGAATGAGGCTGGCTGAACTTCCTGATTTAAGCTGCACTGCTCACACCCTTCAGCTCATTGTAAATGAGGGCCTATCTAGTCAGAGAGCTGTTCTGGACATTATTGCCATATTGAAAAGCTGTGCAACTCACTTTGGCCATTCTGTATTGGCAAAACAGAGGCTGAGAGCCATTCAGGAGGAAGTGGGTGTGCCAGTGCACAACATCATCCAGGCTGTCCCAACTCGCTGGAACTCAACGCTTCACATGCTTCAACGAATGTATCCTCAGCAGGCATCAAAACTTTGTGCAAGACCATGCTTGACAGTCTGACAAGGCGGTTTTCCAAAGCAGAGGAGACAAAAATTCTTGTCCTAGCAACACTCCTTGATCCCAGATACAAGGCCCGTGCCTTTGCATCTGAAGAAACACTTGAGAAAGAAAAAAAATGGCTAAAAGATGAAGCTGAAGAGTTTGCCAAGCTCAGAGATGATGATCCATGCCCTCCACTAGAAGGACCTGAGCAGGATGAGGGTTTGGATCCAGAGACAAAGAAGCAGAAAATCCATCAGCCCACTTTAGTGGACACTCTGTATGCCAGGGTCCTTGGTGCCACAGCTGTCTCTCACGAGATGTATAGCTTTGAGACTGAGCTTGAGTGCTATTTGTCAGAGCCTGTCATTGAAAGAAGTGACATGCCTCTGCAGTGGTGGCAAAAAAATGAAACAAGATTTAAATCACTTTCACATCTGGCAAAGAAATTCCTGTGCCCCCCACCATCCACTGTGCCTAGTGAAGTTCAGTGAAGTGGGCATGCTTTATGAAGCCAGGAGGAGCCAACTCACTGGACACCATGCACACCAGCTCTGTTTTCTCCATTATAATTTGAGGCTTCTTAACTTTGAGTATTAAAATAGAACTAGAACTAGAACTGGACCATGTTACACTTGAATCTCTTGCAGTTCTTTAACAGGACTAGTTAAGTTTCTCCTGTTTCACAAGTTCAAATTTGTTGTTATTTGGAGTGCCTTTTATTATTCATTTTGTATGTAACTTTTTTTATTTATTTGGAGTGTTACTTTTTGTTTCAGTTTGAAAGCATGTCTTTAATTTACCTCAATATTTATTAACATATTCATATTTATTTCATATAGCACATTTTCATGATTCAGTACTGTTTTTTTGTTTGTTTTTTGTAATAATGTTCAGTACTATTTTACATGGAGTGTTGTGTTTTTATTTAGTTTTTGTTTTGTTTTTGTTTTTTATCCAGTATCCATTTTAAAAACTATCAGTTAATTAATCGGTTATCGGCAAGTACGGACCAACCTAGCTATCGGTATCGGTAAAATTCAATATCGGTCGACCTCTAATAGACATATATCTACACTGTGAACCAAGCTTCTTTATTCACTGTTTATTTTGCCTCTGTTGTAGGTGTTTGCAGAGTTCCACAGGATAGCCACCACAGATCTGCAGAGTGACTTTTTTGGATCGCTACACACAATGGTTTGTCACAATCTTCAAGTCCAAGAAAGGAACTGTTGGAGAGAAATTGGCTGAACTTATGCAACAAATTAATACAGCGGTGAGTTTACTGCAGCCTTAATTTTATTTATTGTTGTAAGTTGATCATGATGTTGCTGCCTATTATTATTTTAAAGTATTTAAAAGTAATGTTGGCAATATTGTAATTGTTACAAGAGTTGTGTTCTGTTTTTGATAAACACTTTAGCTGTGGGTTGTATCTTAAGAATTACTTCCCCATTTAGTTGCTGCACTATCAAGCAGCATTATGATAATTACGCTTGTTTAAAATGAAACTTTAAAATGGTTAGTTCACCCCAAAATGAAAATTCAGTCATTAATTACTCAGGCTCATGTTGTTCCAAACCTGCAAGACCTTCATTCATCTTTGGAACACAATGTAACATAGTTTAGATCATTGACAAAGTAATCCATGTGACATCAGTGGTTCAACTGTAATGTTATGAAGCTACGAGAATACTTTTTTTTTTTTTGCACAAAGAAAACAAAAATAATGACTTTATTCTAAATTTTCATCTACTGCGTCCCTTGTGGACGCGTATTCACGAGAGCATGCTAATGCATGCATGTGGCGTCACCACACGTTTGTGTCGTGGTACTCTTGTGAATATGCATCCACAAGTGATGCAGAAGAGACGAAAATATGGGATAAAGTTATTATTTTTGTTTCCTTTGCGCAAAATATAATAGCTTCATAAATATAATAGCTTCTCATAGCTTCATAACAATCATCTTGGTACTTTTCTGGCCTTGAACGTGGTAGTACCCTAATGATGTCTTTTCTACCTTTCTGAGCCTTGAAAGTGCTAGTTGCCAAGGCTGCATATGGAGGGACAGAAAGCTCTCGGATTTCATTTTTGTTATTTCTTCATCTGTGTTCTGAAGATGAACAAAGGTCTTACAAGTTTAAAATGACAAGGTTTAGCAACTGATGACAGAATTTAGGTTTTTGGGAGAATTAATCCTTTAACAAACTGATTGGTACTGTATCTTCAGAATGCTGCATGATCTTGAACTTCATTTGTTTTTCATTATCTACTCCTAGAAACCAGATGTGACAGCAATGCGCACATTGGTGCTCCGAGGCCTGCCCGTCATGCTTGGTGATGATCCCAGTACCTTCTACAACACCTGCTTTGTAAGTTCTCAGTTATATTTTATATTTATTTATTTATTATTTACATTAAAAATGGGTTTACAAAAAAGACAGAACAAACTCCCACCAAAACTGCAGTCACTTAAGAATCTCCTGTTAAGTTTTATTTTATTTTATTTTTTTATTTAACCTTTATTTAACCAGAAAAAACTCTCTGAGATTAAAAATCTCTTTCACAGGAGTGTCCTGGCCAAAATGTGCAGCAGTACAATCAATTACATCACAAATAAACATCACACAAACAGACTAAAGACACCTAAAAACAATTGCATATTGTTAGATCAACTTCCATTTGCCGGATAACTGATTTAAAATGATCTAAAGTCAGCAGATTTTCTAATTTTAATTTAGATTGGAGGAAATTCCAATCAAACGGCGCTGCATACCTAAAAGACTTCTTACCTAGCTCAGTTCGAGTAAAAGGAACAGAAAGAGTATAACAATTTTGCGAACGAAGATAATATTTCTTGGTAATTTTCGGTTGCATAAAACAGCAGAGATAAGAAGGCAACAACCCCAAGAAGGCTTTATAAATAATTAAGTACCAATGCATTTTTCTTCTAGTAGACAGAGAAGGCCAACCTACTCTATGATACAAAGTGCAATGATGAGTTGAAGATTTACAATCTGATATGAACCTTAGAGCACCGTGATAAATGGCATCTAAGGAAGAAAGAAGATAAGAAGGTGCAAACTGATATACAACATCACCATAATCGAGAACGGAGAGAAAAGTAGCAGAGACTAATTTCTTTTTTACATTGAATGAGAAGCAAAACTTGTTCCTGAAATAAAACCCAAGCTTAATTTTCAATTTATTCTTCAGTTGAGTGATATGAGAACTAAAAGATAGGGCATCATCAACTATGATGCCAAGATATTTGTATTCTTTTACTAATTCAATTACTGTACCTTGCAGAGTCTGAAGAGGTACTAAATTATTTTCAGGGATTTTTTTTGAGTTAGAAAATAACATATACTTGGTTTTGTCAGTATTCAGAACAAGTTTTAAACTGTGAAGCCTTGACTGAATAATATTAAAAGCTGACTGAAGCTTAAACAAGGATTGCTGTCCAGAGGAAGCGCTACTATACATGACAGAATCATCTGCATAAAAATGAAAGTTGGCTTCCTGAATATCATAATCGAGGTTATTTATATAAATGGTAAATAAAAGCGGCCCCAGCACCGATCCTTGGGGAACACCTTTTAAAATCTCTAATGAGTCAGATTTTTTACCTTCGGCTTGAACACACTGGGTTCTTCCACTCAGATAGTTTTTAAACCAAGAAATAACATGACTTGATAAACCAACAACCTTCAGTCTGTGCAGCAATATTCCATGATCCACTGTATCGAAAGCCTTTGATAAATCAATAAAAAGCGAAGCACAAAATTCACCATTGTCCATTGAACTTACAATGTCATTTAAGACTTTCAAAATTTCCGTTGTAGTACTGTGTTTTTTACGAAACCCAGATTGATTAATAGACAACACTTTGTTTGCATTCAAATAGCATGTCAACTGTTCACTAATAAGACTTTCTAATATCTTTGATAAAACGCAGAGCTTTGAGATTGGTCTGTAATTATTCATTATAGTGGGATCCCCCTCTTTTAGTAAAGGAACAACAAAAGCTGATTTCCAAATTTCTGGAATAACACCAGTATTTAAAGAGAGATTAAAAATGTAAGTTAAAGCGGATGTAATAAAATCAGCTGCCAGTTTCAGATACACAGGCTCCACACAATCAGGACCTGAAGATTTGTTTATGTCAAGCGAACGGAGTGCTTTATAAACATCAGTGCTTTTAATTTGTTTGAATCTAAGCTCTTGCTTTTCTAGATGATTTTCTGCATTAATAAAATCAGAATCGGAACATATAAAATTTTGTGATTCAAATAGAAACCCAGAAGCAACAAAATGCTTATTAAAGCAATTGAGCATATGTTCTTTATCTAATATGCTAGTGGAGTCCATTTTTATACTTGAAGGAAAGCTAGACTTGTTTTTACTACCTGATATCAATTTTATATTCTGCCAAAATTTCTTAGGATTATTTGAATTAATAGTAGTATTTTCAATAAAATAATCAGCCTTTGCTTTTCTAATAGCAACAGTGCATTTATTCTGAAGCTGCCTAAAACGGATCCAATCAGAGTTAATGTCAGATTGTCTAGCTTTTGCCCAAGCAGCATCCCGCTCACGAATTAGAGCAGATAGGGCTTCAGAAAACCAAGGATTGTCCCTACCTTTAACACGGAATTTTTTAAAAGGTGCATGTCTGTTGACGATCGATAAAAAGCCATCATAAAAGTATTTCCAGGCAGACTCAACATCAGGAATAAGAAAGATCCTGTCCCAATCATAACGTGCTACATCAAAAAGAAAGGCTTGTTCATTAAAGTGTCGCATACATCGTCTAGTGATAATACGTGGTTTATACTTAGGCAATTTGGTATCTCTGACTATAGCAACGACGCAGTGATCACTAACATCATTGGCATATACAGAGGCCAAAGAGTACTTATGAGGCAAATTGCTAAAAATAAGATCAATTAAAGTGGACTTTTTGTAATCCTTCAAGTTAGGTCTAGTAGGTGTCTCAACTAGCTGAAAGAGATTTAGAGAGTCACAAATTGCTTTAAAACCATCAGATACTGACTTTAGCCAGTTCACATTAAAATCACCGAGAAGAACAAGCTCCTTATATTTCAAAGAAGTCACCGATTGCATCAGAGAGGAAATGGCATCAGAACTAGCTAATGGAGGTCTGTAGCAACCAACCACAGTAAGATGTAAAGTCTTAGAAACGATGAGGTTTAAAGCTAATAATTCATACTTTTTAACTACTGACTCAGAGAGCAACACAGTAACTTCAAAACTGTTCTTGACATAAATTGCTACCCCCCCTCCCCTTTTTAGTCTATCAGTCCTATAAACAGAATAACCATCAATATCTATGGCATTATCTGAAACTGTTTTTTTAAGCCATGTTTCAGAGATTACTATAACATCCGCATTGGTATTTTTTGCCCAAATTCTCACCAAGTCCAACTTAGGAAGCAGGCTTCTCACATTCATATGAATAAAACCTAGTCCTGATCTGGATTTAAAATCAGCAGGAACTTTAAACGTTAAAGAAGTGTCATTAAAAGGACCAGGATTTGGTAAGACATTTCCTGATATCAATAACATAAGAACTATAAAACTCCGACGCCTTACTGTTTCACTTACATTTCCAACAGATAAATTCAAACAGATGGAATAGTTGAAGACGCTAGTTTCCTTATTTGTTTGAACAGAAACTATAGAGTCCTCGTCCACAAAATTTGAAAGCAATAACTTCAAACGGCAGTCCGAGAGAACGTTAAAGTTTGTATTAAAACCCCCGTTTGTATTTTTATATAAAAACCAACCCCTGGTCCAATTTGTTTATTTTGAAGTTAAAAAAGTATCGTGATGGAAAGAAAAGTCTGAGTCATACCTGTAGCCGATGTTTCCCTGGTAGAGTATCACAACAAGAACTGCCACCAAAGCCGCGCAATTAGAAGAAACGTACCGCATTGTCCTTTCAAAATCCAAACTGAGCCGACAACCAAAAAATAAAACAAGGTTTCTTTGCTGACGTGTAGACTTGTGGCACTACAACTCTTTTCACAGTGCGCTGCCCGACACCACGATGCAAAAGAGGGATCCACGCTGACTTCAAACCACGTCCCGCGCCGAAAGGAAAAACAAAGCAAAAACAAACAAACAGAAAAAAATCAGAACCAGAACAACAAACAGCGACCGATTTCTCAAAACACTAGTTTATGGACAAGTCCACAAGCGTTACTAAAATAAGCACTTTCCTTAGTGAAATAGAGCCAGATTCATTTAATCCGATGGATCGGCGTCTTCCCTTCGTCAGTAAAGTATCCCAGCACGATCAGCAGATTCGGCTGACGAACCATTTACTTCAAAGAGGGCTGTTTTAATTTTTTAATCCTTTGACTCAGTGATCAGCTCTTCTCTTCCGTTGGTGGAAATAAAAAACCACACACGATCAGCAAACAATCCTCGGGTTGTCTTGAAATAAGACGGCGAACTCCGTAGGTAAAAAGTAGATAAACATAAGAAAAACAAAAATAAATATAAAAAATAAAAAAATAAAAATAAAAATATCTTCAACATAAGATAACATCAAATTTAAAACAAGCTAAAACGTGCTACACAGAGACACAGACGCGGACGCGGACATGCTGCCATCTTGGAATTTTGATTGAGTTGGACAAGCCGAGCGGAAAGAATGACAAGAATGATATAAGCGGTTTCTCTCAAGCTGTCCGTTAAAACAAATGTGTAAGAATGGTGATGATTTGCATTAGTTTTCAGTTGTTCATGACAGTGGATATTGTTGGTTTAGGATACTGTTGGTTTAGGATGTTACAGTTACAGTCAGGTCAGGGTCTTTTTTTTTTTTTTTTTTTTTTTTTTTTTGGTCCAAAAAATGTATTTTATGTAGATTTTATATAGATTTATTGTACCATCAAATGGTATGTATTTTATTTTAAAAATGTTAAAATTTGTAAACCCCAATGCAAACTTGTGTGGACCATCCCTGTGCCTGTCAGTTCTTAAGAAGAAAAAAATACAATAAATTTACCCTTGAACTGTGTCACTGCCTTAGAGTATTTGTCCAGGTGTAAGTGTATTCTTTGTGAAATTGCGAACCCCTTCTCAGTGTTTTATAATAGACAATTGATGCACTTAAGTTATTGGAGTAATGCTTACTTGTTTTTTTTAAGGCAGTTGGTTTGCATGGTTTTAACAAGTAAATTGGATTGGTAGACCACAGTCTACATCATCTTTTAAAAGACTGGATTCAGAGAGTGACCTAAAATCCTTTGAAGAATATATCATGATGAAAAGAAGTGGATCTGTGTAAGATTCAAAATCATGAACAGGTATGTATTTACCTTGCATAGTTTGTGTGTATTGCTGCATAATATTTCAGGAAGAATATATGATTGCCACAATAATAAACTCTGCCTTTGATTTTACTTAACTTCAGGATTTATTGTCACACACTATTATATCTCTCCTTATGAACATGCCTGTTTTTGTGTTGAAGTTTTAAGATGTCAGTACTGACTCAGTTCTGGCAGACTGAAAACAACACATCACAGTATAATGGTAGTGTAAGCAATGAATGACAGTCATTACTTCTCATGAAAATTCTGGATATGGAAAAGGACATAGTTCAGAGTACTTGTTACATGAGAGGTGAGTGATTGTGAGAGTATTTTAACATTGCCATGATGCACACTACTGTTAATTTGTAATATTGACCGTATGTTAAAATGTTTCTGAAGTGAAGTAATGCTGAATCATTTCTTTCACGGAGTCATGTCAAATGCCTAATGGCCAAATTCAGTATGAGGGGTGGTGGCCAACTTCCAAAGCCTTTCAAAGCTACAGCTTTGTACTATGTAATTCAAGGTAATTTTGGCCTTATGACATTTAAAAAAAAAAAAAAAAAAAAGTAATGTTCCTTGTCCGTTATTTATTTAAAAGACCACCTGTCTTTATCAGAAATGTCCTGTTCACGTTCACACAGATACACATCTACTTTATTTCAAGAGCACCATAGAGATATTGAAGAGGCAGTGGACTAATGCTGTTTTTTATGTACATCTAATGCAGAAAATCTTTTGACATAAGATTATTCTAGACTAAAATAACATATAATACTTATTGTTTACTTGTTACTAATGTTTCTTTCATGAAATGGAAAAGTCTTGTTCCATTGTATTTTAAATGTATTTATATAACCATAAAGGCATTTTCAAAATAAGTGCATGTCATTTAACTCAAATTTTGCTATTTTGTTTCTTAAATATCTTAAAATATTCATCCTCTCTTCCCTCAGATGCTCTGAAGAGGTGGAGTCCAACTGCCACAGACTCCGAAACTGATGCATCAATGGTGGAACACCTAAAACACACTCCAGGAAGAGCTGGGGGCGGTGGTTATAAGAAATAAGCTGTTTTGAGAGACTTTTACATGTGTGTTTACATTAATCCAGTATTTTTGTTTTGTACTTGTTTGATTTATAGCTGTTTAAAATGAATGCAAAACTGTTTCAATTAAAAAAATTGAGTACTGCCACAACAAGGACAGGAACAGGAACAACCATAAATGTGTAACGGAGTTCAAATATATGGTTTGTGACGAGTTAGTCACTGAAAATGTCCACACGAGGGCGATGTGGTTTTGGAGCGCTGTTGATTCATTTAGAGAAGTATAAAAGGAAGTGAATGTACACCTGTAGGTAGTAAGTTATACGTGTGATGTACCCCTGTCCTAGCTACCCCACAATTGTTTTGAAGTGGTCTGGTGGAGGAGACTGATGATGAGATTGGATTGATTGCATGGAATCTGCGCACTGTGAGAATCGATCTTGTTCTTTTGAAGTGATTACGGATGAAATTCACCATGCCTATAGAACAGATTGAGCTTCCCGATTGACAAACAGCTGCTGAATCTTCACGACTGAAGCTACGGGACATACAAGTATTTTGCTGTTTATTCCTTGTGAGGGTAGCTGGGTACTGTGCCCCTAAACGTTTTAACGACGGTTTAGATGTTGTTTGTAAAAACGAAGTATGCATCAGCCGAATCTTCACGTGTTTGATGCCCATTCACAAGACCCATCTTCGTTGTTGCTCTTCTTATTTGAACTGTGGACTCTCTTCTTTAAAAGGTTAACCGTGAATAGTCAGCGCTTGTTGAGATTTTTGGATGTTCATATTGATCTTTCTCTTCAATATATTTATTAACTTTTTAACAACATATATTACATACACACCAGGAACAAAAATACAAAATGCAGTATAGACACATATTGATGTCTTCGCCTCATTACAACATAACATATCTCAATTTGTACAGGACTCACATCCTCAAGACTAATAAATTAAAACACAAAACAAATAATAAAAAAAAACATACAAAATATTAAGACCTCCTAATACAAATACATCCTGTAATCTCACATATCTTCAATTGTCTCCTTAAACATGTCACTATCCTCCTTCTCTATGAAGGATCTAAAGGGATTCCAAACATCTTCAAAAGTCTTACCCTTTCCTTTAATAACATATGTTATTTTCTCCATTGACATATTCAGTACCATCTCCCTGAGCCACCTTTTTATGCTGGGTGGTTCTAGATTCTTCCATTGTAATGCAATGAGGCGTTTAGCTTGTAAGATACACATAGAAATAAAGATACATTCCTTTGACTTAAGCTTAGGATACAAATGCAGTAGAAAAATCTTTGGTCCAAAAGGAAGATTCACATTTATTATTTTACCAATCATATTATGCACTTCTTTCCAGAATTTCGATATTTCTTCACATTCCCATATACAATGAAAAAAGGTACCTTTACAAACATTACACTTGGGACATGTATCTGGTATATTTTCATTAAATTTGTTTAACAATACTGGAGTTATGTATACTCGCATAAGCCAATTATATTGCAACAACTTTAATCTTGTATTAACTGTTTGTACTTGAGCATCTTGACAAATCTCACTCCATTCATCTGATGTGATCTCCTCATTAAGATCCTTACTCCATGCTCCTAAACGAGAGCTAGAAGACTCCGGGGAGCCCTCTACCAACATATTATACATAAGTGAAATCCGACCTTTATCATAACAATCTTTGGTGACTACTCTTTCCAAAACTGATAATGGTGGTATATTTCCAGTACTTTTTTGAAATGATAAAATGAAACTTCTTATCTGCAAGTACCTAAAAAAATGACTTTTAGGTATATCAAATGTATTACACAATTCTTGAAATGACATAAGATTGTCTTCCTTATATAAATCTTTTATACTTTTGATACCTTTTTCTGCCCACATCTTAAAACCTACATCTATTTTTCCCAGACTAAACTTAGGATTTCCCCATATTGGACAGTAGCGAGATATCTCACTTATATAGGAGATATTCAAATATCTCTGCGTCTCATGCCACACCCTTACCATATTTAAAACCATTGGATTCGTAACATTACCCTTCATTTTCTGTAAAATTTTACGATCTAAATCATATAAATATGATTCCAGGGGTATTTTATTCAGAATAGAGTTTTTTTCCATTTCTACCCATATGGGTTTTTCATTAGATGTTGAGAAGAAAAACATAATAGATCTTAACTGGGCAGCAGTATAATACCATTTAAAATTAGGGCATTGAAGCCCACCCCTATCAAATGGCAAATATAAAAGAGATAATCTAAGTCTGCATCTTCTATTGTTCCATATGAATTTAATAATTAACTTTTTAAGTCTAGAAAACATATTACTAGGAGGTGTAATTGGAATATTCTGAAATAGGTACAAAAATTTAGGTAAAATGTTCATTTTTAACATATTAATTCTTCCTATTAAAGACAACGGTAAAGAAGCCCATCTTTCAACCAGCGTCACTGTATTCTCAAAAATTGAATTATAATTTTTTGTTACTATGTCTTCCAATTTTGGAGTAATTCTAATTCCCAAATATGTGAACATTTCCACATTGTTAAACATATCTACCTTACTAATAGGACTATTCCTTTCTTCTTCATTCAGCAACATAACTGAAGATTTTGAATTATTGATCCGATACCCCGAGATTTTCCCAAAAGTCTCTATAATTTGAATTAAAGCCGGAATGGTTGAGTCTAATTTCTTTAAAAATAATATAACGTCGTCTGCAAATAGCGCTATTTTATGTTCACTGCCAAACATTTCTATACCTTTTATATCACTTTCTTTTCTAATAGCAATTGCCAAGGGTTCAATAGCCATCAAAAAAAGGAGAGGGGAAAGAGGCGATCCCTGTCTACATCCCCTAGAAATATTAAACGATTTTGATATCAAATTATTAGTTAAGACCTCTGTCGAAGGATTCTGGTACAACAATTTAACCCATTTGCAGTATTTCTCTCCAAATCCAAACCGAATTAAAACATCAAACAAAAAATCCCATTCCACCCTGTCGAATGCCTTTTCTGCATCTAGTGCTAGTAATGCAGTATCTTTTTCCCCCTTTTGTTGATGCAGAATATTTAGCACTCTTCTTACATTATGACATCCTTGTCTATTTATCATAAAACCATTCTGATCCATCCCTATGACGTAAGATGCTACAGTTTCTAATCTTCTTGCCAATATTTTGCTTAAGATTTTTGTGTCTGAGTTAAGTAAACTTATAGGTCGAAAATTTTCACATTTATTGTTAGGTTTTCCTGGTTTAGGCAATAAGGTAATTATAGCTTCATTCAAAGACATGGGAAGTTTATTCTCCACAAAGGCCTCTACTAGCATGTCTAACATAGGTCTTACTAATTTATCTTTAAATTTTTTATATATATCTATGGGGAGACCATCAGGTCCCGCCGCTTTCCCCGCTTTCATCAGATCAATCGCCTCTACCACCTCTTGTAAACTAATGTCTTTTCCTATTTCATCTTTGTGTTTTTCTGGTATACTAGGTAACTCCAAATTATCCAAAAAGTTTTTGTATTTCTGAACCCGAAGTACATTCAGAATTATACAGTTTCATATAATATGATCTAAATGAATTATTAATTTCTTGTGGGTCAATAATGATATTACCATCTGACTCTTCAATCGAATCTACAGCCCTCTCTATTTGCTTTTTTTTAATTTGCCACGCCAACACTTTACCTGTCTTTTCACCTTGATCATAAAATATTTGTTTCAGCTTTAATAACTTAGCTACAGTTTTATTTGCAGAAAGTGTATTATATTTAGAACGAAGCATTAATAACTGTTTATGTTTATCTGCACATATCGAATCACTATGATATACTTCATTTTCCAGCTCTTTAATCTCTTTTTCCAAATTTTGTAACTCCTGTCGAGATTTTTTACTTTTAGAACTACAAAAACTAATAATTTGTCCACGAATAAAACATTTAAATGCCTCCCACCGAATTCCTGCTGAAGTTTCCAACTGATTTGTTTCAAAATAATTGTCAATTTGATTGCCCAAGAACTCTACAAATGACGCATCCTTAAGCCAACTTTGCTGGAATCGCCACTTAGGGGGATCTTTAACTAATTTTGAATCGACATACGACAAAGACACTGGTGCATGATCAGAAATGACAATACTAAGGTATTGACAATCTATACATTTTGAAAGCAATTGGGCTGACACAAGAAAGTAATCTATTCTAGAGTAAGTTTGGTGTGTTGCCGAATAGCATGAATATGCAGTCTGCTTTGGGTTAAGATGTCTCCATATATCCACTAGTTTAAGCTCTCCTATAAAATGTAGAATCTGTTTTCTAGAATTCACATGTGCGGTATCAACTCCTGTAGATCTATCTTTTCCTGGATCAAGTGTACAATTCATATCCCCCGCCATTAAAACCTGACCTGGTAATGAAGCCACCATCAGAAATATGTTGCTATAAAATTTAGAGTCATCTTTATTAGGGCCATAGACATTTACTAAATTTATTATCTCTGTTACCATTCTTCCCTGAATAATCACAAATCTGCCATCTGGGTCTTTAATAACATTATTTACTTGAAAAGGCACAGCTTTATGTATTAATGTAATTACCCCTCTGGCTTGTGTAGTAAAACATGCTGAGAATACCTGTCCTTGCCACCTTCTTTCAATTTTGATCACTTCCTCCTTAGTCATGTGTGACTCTTGCAAAAATACCACATCTGCATGTATCTGCTTAATTCTAGTCATCACCTGTTTAATCTTTTTAAGTTTCCCCAGCCCCCTGCAATTCCATGATAAAAGCTTAATCCCTCCTATCTGTGACATTTTTTGTTTTTACCATCCTCATAACCTTGAACCATGTATTTGCCAAACTATAAGAGGCCAAACCTAAAATAACTAAAACAAAACTAATAACATAAAATATGAACTTACCCCAGCATTTTCCATGCTTTACTGGTACCATCTGTATCAGTAACCCCCTTCCCTACACTCGACTTCTTAAATGGTCTTCTCCTACTTGTTCGGTTGTTCAAAAATTGAACACCAACACCTCTATCCATCGTTACCTTTTCAACCCTCTTATCCACTTTTATACCCACATACTTTAACCAAGCCATGACTTGTCCAATAAAATACTTTTCCAACTATACACATTATATTAACCTAATATCTTCAAACTATTATCTTAAAATAAAGTCAAACTTTCACTTTGTGTCTTTTCTTTTTTCAAATATTATAGCAAGAGCGCCCTCTTCTGAACCTTAAATGAATGAACTTAAACGTCCAATACTTAACTTGTTACCCTTATTAAAACAAAATTAAATATCTACTTTGGACGAATATACAACCTACAGACACAGAAAATAAACTTCAATTTTTACATTTAGTCCTCAGTACCTCGCATTAATACCTCAGTTTACTTGTTCTCAATTTGTTGCATCTCTTTATCCATTTCTTCTGGACACGATACCTCAGTTCACTAGTCCTCGATCTGCTGCATAAATTTCTCCACTTCTTCTGGACTGTTCATAATCACAGTACGGTCTCCATGTGTAAGAAGCAATCGAGCAGGAAAGATTACTCTGTGTCGGTTGATTCCTTTGTCACGCAATTTTTGACGGATAGCATCGTACTTTCTTTGCTGCCTGTGGAGCTCTGCCGACAAATCCGGAAAAAAACGAAGACTGGAACCTTTGTATGCAATTGCTCCCTTGCTCTTTGCAGCCTTTAGAACATGTTCCTTCTGTTTGAAATTGAGGAACTTCATTATGACAGTCCTTGGCTGCACTTTACCATCTTGTCCGATTTTTTGACCTGAGCTGGGTATTCGATGGGCTCTCTCTATTATCAATGGCGTAACGCTTTCTCCCAACTCCAAAGTCTCTGGTAGAAACTTTTCCAGAAAAGCACACGTATCCGATCCCTCTTCTTTCTCCGGCAAGCCAACCAACCTAAGATTATTCCTCCTACTTCTGTTCTCCAAGTCAATTACCTTATCAGCCATTGATTTCACCTGTTTTTCCAGCGTATCATTTCTGGCCTTCAGTTGGACGATTTCATCCTCTGTCCCTGAAATTCGTTCCTCCGCCTCTGTCAATCTCACTTTGACATCTACGACTGCCGAAAGAATTTCGTCCACCTTGCCGCTTACTTGTCTTTCCATTGCTTTAAAGGCCTTCATCATCTCCGCGTTACTAGGATTCTCGTTTGATGCCTCACCCCCTTCATCCTCTGTCTCCTCGTGTTCGCTCAGGCTTTCAAGTTCGGATGGCATAATTTGTGATTCTGCTTCCAATCTCCCTTTATTTTTGATCTTTTTCTTCGACGGCATTGTCTTAGTAATCACTTTCGCTATTCCACCAACTTAAATTAAGTATCTTAAGTGGGTTTAGAAGGATTGATTCTAGCCTAGTTTCATATTGATCTTTCGAACTGTTTGAAATGAATCACGGCACGTTTGAACCGTTTGAATTGAATCATTGAATTTTGAACATCCGAATTGCTTGAGCTGAGATATCGATAGTTTCACGGTTTGAAATGAATCACTGCACGTTGAACTGTTTGAACTGAATCGCTGCATTTTTGAACTGTTTGAACTGAATCATTGAACATCCGAACTGCTTGAATGGAGACCCCGATAGTTTCGAACTGTCTGAAATGAACCACTGCACGTTGAACTGTTTGAACTGAATCACTGCATCTTTGAACTGTTTGAATTGAATCATTGAATTTTGAACTGTTGGAATTCAATCTCTGAGCTGGTTGAATTGTATCATTAAGGGTTTAAACTGTATGAAGTGAATCACTGTGGTCAAACTGTTTAATAGTCAGTCAGCTGTGTTTAAATTTGAAGATTGGAGTGAATGGTTGAATCAGGGCCGTTTGAAGGAATTTGGGGGCCCCAAGCGAAATTCACTCTACCTTCATCAGTGGAGGTATCCTTAGGAAGAGCCTGAGGGCTGAGAAATTTAAGCAAAGCACCTTGAGGGAGAAAGAAAAGATGGTAACACTTTATAATAATAATAACAATCATTAATAGAAGGTAAATTGACAGTTAATTAATCTTTAGTCTTTAGCTATGCATTTACTGAATGAGCACTGTGCAGCTGTTCGTCCGACTGTACTGACAGTATACAGTACAGTACTGTATTTTATTTTATTTTTCTAAACTGTTTTAATTATTCTTATTTCTTTTTATTATTTTAATTTCTTCTATGTAAAGCACTTTGAATTGCCATTGTGTATGAAATGTGCTATATAAATACACTTTTTACTGTTAACAAACAATGAAATTATAATTAAATGTTTACTAATTATTAGTAGTGCTGTGAGTCGACTACCAATGCTTAAAAACATCCCAAGCTAATGTTTGATGCACAGAATTTATTGTGTGGTTTTCCTAAATAGATTATCACAGTGGAATAGTTAGTATAGCATGCTATGCCACTTTCATCAAAACCTATTACAAAGCTATAGCAATGTCATGTCATTAAATATGATAAACAGCGATTCTGGAACAGATCTGCGTCTTCCTTATCCCGTTAAAAAACATATTACAGTATGTAACCATATTCCGTCCGTTCAAAAAAAAAGTTGCTCTAACTGTTCGTTACAAGCAGCATTTGCTGTCAGGCAGGTAGCTTAGCTAACATACATAAACATATTTCTGCTAGCCTACCAAGACAAGTAGAGCTATTTTATGTGTGTAATTTATCACTTACCACTGTCTTGTTTTTTCTTATCCTCCTCTTCCTTTCTCTTCTTTCTTTTTTGGCTTCCTGAAGCATAATTCCGCTTCATGACTGCCGAGGAAGTTTTGTATTTTGCCGGCAGCAGAGATCGCGTGGTTGGCTGGCTGCTGTCACCGAGGGGGGCCCCCTTGAGGGGGATCCCGATAACAGTGTCATTGCACTTTACTGCATTCACTATCAATAGGGCGCTCACACAGTTTGTCGCTGCATTTTATTCTTAACCAGTCGTTGTCTTGGGGCCCCAGGCCAGCTCGGGGCCCCAAGCAATTGCTTGGTTTGCCTGCCTTGTCGCGACGGGCCTGGGTTGAATAAGTACCTGTCTTTCAAAAAAAAGGGTTATATCACACTCCATTAACCCTACTGTTAAATATTATTTTTGGGTCAAAGAGGTACCTCTAGGGCAGTTGGTAAATTTATCAGACTGTTTCATTGACTTTTTGAGTGTATGTACTTTTTTTTTTTTTTTTTTCTGTTCCGTTTTATTTTGTGAATGATTTCTTGTACAATTGGTCTGAATTTCTTCAGTGCATACCAAGAAAGGAGAGCAAATAGAAAATCTATCTCAATGCAAGTGAAACTGATGTATTTTTGTTTGTTTTTGTCTTGGGCTCAAAAAAAGGGGTTCACAAAGTTTTTTTTTTTTTTTTTACCCTTTAGAGTCCTATGTAGAATTGACTTTAATAGTTTTTTTTACTTATAAGTAATTTATAAGTTTGCACCCCAGAGCAACTCAGTTCGTAACAGGTTGTTAAATTCATGCGTAAATTGGGAAAACTTGCCATTGGTTGTTGCTCTGCGCCAATTACGTTTATTACATTAGGGGCCGGTGCTATGTAATCGGCAGCAGTCTCACGAAGCCTTGCTGCTGGTAAACTGCTTAGATGATCGCTCTTGTCTAATTAACTGAGTTTGGATTGTTTTCAAACACAAAGCTGAACTATTATGCTACACAAACTATTATTTTAGTTTTACTGTCATCTCCTAGTCCTTTTAGTAGAGTCTCTGATGTGTTAATTGTGACGAAAAATGAAGAGCGTGTATTAGCTTGCTTGTGAACTCTAAAACTCTGTTTATTTCAGTTAAGACTGTCATGCATCATCTTCAAGCTACAATTTAACCAACTTATGGTCCTGTTTATCCCAGATGTGTCTATGCAGGACAATAAAAAAAGAAGTTCTGAGTGACCAGCTACCTGACCTACAGTGTACATCATTCCACCATCTCCAACACAGTCACATATGAACACAACACATGATAGAAAAAACATTACAAATAGTCCAGGAGTGTGACACCAGCGATATCGTGTGCTATTAGAACTGAACTGAGCAGGATGATGACATCACTGAATTCAATGATGAACTGCCTTTAACTGAAAATCGAGTAGAGTTGGGGTACTCGGACTCGAGTCCGGTCTCGAGTACAATTTTTAGGCGACTCGGACTTGTCACGGACTCGGATGCATTTTTACTCGGACTTGACTCGGACTCAAGCCTTTCGGACTCTGAAAATATTCCGAGTCCGTCCGAGTCCAGAGACAGTTGACGGACTAACAGCAGATTGATTCATATGGAGATAAAATAATGCCATAAAGATTTGCATGTGAAGAGTACGTGCTGTGCAAGTGTACATAAGACTGTAAGCGTAAATTAAATTTGCATGCGCAAGAGAAGCTTTGTAAAAGGGTAAATCGCGTTTCAAGCGTAAGAAAAAAAAGATTTGCAGCATTTTACTGTTACTCGTAAGTGTAATTCATGTGTTGTGAAACTGCAGCTTTATGCTTTCGCAAAATAAATACGATCTGCATTCTTCCGACTTCCATTTCTCCGCGCTTACACTTGTGGCACGTTCTTTTCGCTAAAATACGGTCAAAAGCACTGTAAGCCTGTGAACAGTGATTTGCACACGAAAACAACAGTTTGCAAAACAGATTGACTGCGTAGGACCAATATGTATGTGAAAAAACAGACTGTTGCAAATGTCTAAATGACTGGTTGTGTATGTAGGACACAAAGTTGCCGAAATAATCCGATACGTACAGCTCCATCTTTCTTCCTTTCTGCGCTTACACTTTTGGCACGATTCTCTCACTCACTGAGTTTTGCAAGCGTGAGGGGGAGGGCGGGGCCACCACTTTCTGTAGCCAATCAAATCAGACTCTCGCGGACTCCATTTACTCTTATCTGATTGGTTCAATAAACACATCACACGCCAAAACATTTATCTTCATTTAGTTTTCGCTGTTGCTTGCTTCCATTGGAATGGTACTTTTAATGTAGACATACATTAAAAATAAAATAAAATAAAAACACGATATAAGTTGTGTACCAGGCTGTGTGTTCATTCTGAAATTCGAGCTGTGTCGTCATCGTCCTCAACAGGCAATATATGATAGTTTACTGTAATATTGTAATTTTGATGATACCTAATACTAAAACTGCCACGGGGTATATTTTACCCGTGGCTGTTTTTTAAATGTAGCCTACATAACAGACTTTGAATAAAACATTAAAGTCTCCCAGTCACTGACTTTTACTAAAATGGTGTAATTTACAATCCTCTAAAAATGGTTTAGAAAAAAAAAAAGATCAAAAACGTGGCATTTATATTGTGCCTATATTTTCGTGCTGTCATTATCTTGCTACTTATGTATTAATTGTAACTACATTGCTAGGCAGCGCCTTTTACTCACTGAATTAGCAGTTGAGATTCAAAAATAAAGTCAAAATTAGTAAAAGAAGGTGATTTATGGATGCTGAAGAGCATAGCAGCACTAAATGCCATTAGTCAGCATCTGACGGCTCATCTGACTGTGATCTCATATTTAGATGTTTCTTTATGAAAACAGTGGCATAATACACTGAAATAAAATGTTCTTTAGGCCTATAAAAACGGTAGTCGTGCTTGGGTAGAATTTACCCGCTGGAGGTTTTTAGGTGTACAGCGACCCCTGGCGGTGCTAGTGTTAAACATGGCCTAGTATCTGTACTAGCAGCATAATTTGTCATTTATAATAACATGCATAATTTCACCTGTCTACTGATCAGGGACGACTCAAATTTTTTAACTAAAATTTGGTTCAATATTGTGAATATAACATATTTTTTTTTTCACTTTAACATGTTATAATTTAAGGGGATTTTACAATTGTTTTTACAATTGAGTGTTAAATACAATAAACAGAGACATGGTCTGGAAAATCGTCAAATTCAGATTTATGTAGCTTTATTGTTATAGTAAAAAGGTTTTATCAAAAGTATAGCACTCTGATACTATTGTTGAGCATTGTCACGTAATGTTTAACATCAGCTATATATTAGGCTATATTATATGATATATGCATTTCAATGTAAAGCCAAACCAATCCAATAATGTTAACACCAGCTAACAATTCAGGATGAACACATAGTCTAGTCTAATGGTACACAACTTATAAAGTATCATGTTTTAATTAAGTTGTTGTTTATTTATTTATTTTAATGTACATGTACATTAAAAGTACCATTCCACTGGAAGCGAGCGACAGCGAAAACTAAATGAAGATAAATGTTTTGGCGTGTGATGTGTTTATTGAACCAATCAGATAAGAGTAAATGGAGTCCGCGAGAGTCTGATTTGATTGGCTACAGAAAGTGGTGGCCCCGCCCTCCCCCCCTCACGCTTGCAAAACTCAGTGAGTGAGAGAATCGTGCCAAAAGTGTAAGCGCAGAAAAAAAGAAAGATGGAGCTGTACGTATCGGATTATTTCGGCAACTTTGTGTCCTACATACACAACAAGTCATTTAGACATTTGCAACAGTCTGTTTTTTCACATACATATTGGTTCTACGCAGTCAATCTGTTTTGCAAACCTGTTGTTTTCGTGTGCAAATCACTGTTCACAGACTTGCAGTGCTTTTGACCATATTTTAGCGAAAAGAACGTGCCAAAAGTGTAAGCGCGGAGAAATGGAAGTCGGAAGAATGCAGATCGTATTTATTTTGCGAAAAGCATAAAGCTGCAGTTTCACAACACATGAATTACACTTACGAGTAACAGTAAAATGCTGCAAATCTGTTTTTCCTTACGCTTGAAACGCGATTTACACTTTTACAAAGCTTCTCTTGCGCATGCAAATTTAATTTATGCTTACAGTCTTATGTACACTTGCACAACACCTACTCTTCACATGCAAATCTTTATGGCATTATTTTATCTACTGGATCTCTGGACAAAAGATTACAGGGGTTCACCCAGTTTAAGAAACTTCAGATCATAAAAATCTAATTCTTTTTATTTTAAGGTATTGTTTTAGTTATAACGTACTGATTCAAATTAGTAGTCAATAATAATTGTTAATTTTACTACTCGGCAAATGTGGTGGTGGCACGGACGGAGCGGGCGCATGTCAGGCGCAATCATCAAACATATTTCAAAGGAAGCTGGCGCCACATTCCCTACAGTCTTTACTATGTGTTATTATTTGCATTTATTCACATACGACTGAATTAGGAATGGTGGCCTGTCATGATTTTGGCTAATGCAGGACACTAATGAATGATGCGCATCAGAGGGAATTTAGAAGTGTGTGTACACAAAGCCGACGGATTAAAAAATGCGTATCCACAGGTACTGCACTTGTTAAAAAGGCCTGCTGTATATGGACTTTTATTTTGAAGGTTTTTTGGCGCTCAGCCAGGGTGTGAATGCACCGGCAATGCAGCAATGTTAAAACCAGCTCCGCCCATTTCTAGCAGGTGGTGGTGATTTAGTGTTTGGTAGAAATAGACCTGCATGGAATGGGTGAAAAAAGGGGACATTGATGCTTGCTTTGTTTGGTGTTGTGTGCGTATAATAGATGAACCAAGTAAGTTAATTTATGTATTTCAGCTTATGTTAATTGTGATTTGTCTAAACATGTATTCTGTTTGAAAGTATTTGCTGAAATGCAATTTATAGAATTATTTTCTGTGTTCATATACATGTGATTGTTGATTTATTGTTGGAAATTTGTTGGCTACCTTTCTTTGTCTGAATGTAAGTTGTTTATTTTAATTCCATTTATTATATGGTTGTTTCAGACCACACATGCACAGAAAATAAAAGACATCAAGAACTAAAGTTGCATCTTCATGTCTCTGATCGGACGTCTGTGGTGAACTGGTCCCCCACCGGCTATCCCCACTGGGTTAAATCATCCAGTTTTCTTTAGCACTAAACCACTAAATATTACCCTATTCAATGGCATTAACACAGGCGTAACTCCCTTCCCATAACCGCCATCCGCGCATCACTAGTGCGCGCACACTCAAAGCGCGATCACAGGCGCCTCTCAGTCAGTGTGTGAATACAGAGTTCTCTTTCGCTTTTAATAGGTTCCGTTATTGCTACACACATGCTCGTATTGGAGACTATTCATGTAAATTGAAACTGAACAGCTGGGAGAAACACTGATGCGTCAAAATATTTGATCTGTGCGTCAGATCTTAAAACAACAGCAGCGTAAACCTGCAGCAGCCGACCACGTCATAAATATCAATCAACAAAAGAAAAAGAGAAAATCACTCACTGTTCTTGACTGAATCACTTATTAACTGTAATAAGAATTATCTTTAATGTATACAGTGAAGATTTTGCAGTGTTTTATTTTAACATTTATAACTTCATGAAATGTCTGTAGTCTATTTCTGTAATAGTCTTTATATAGACCTAAATAAAAAAATAAATAAAAAAAAAAAACTGCAATTATATTTTAAAAAAAGATTCTATTTTAAAAAAATATTATTTCATTTGTGTTTTTGATTAATATATGTATTAATACTTTTGCTTGTAAGTAATGCTTGGAGTTACTTGCCTTGAGCTCGAGAATGTTTTACTTACATTAGTTGATTCATTTTTTCTGTATTGAAATTATTATTATTTAAACATGGTGACAGTTTCTAGCATGAAAGAAAAATAATTTTTCTAACATCTCTGCAGCAACTGTTTTTATGGGTCCAAAACCATCTTGAGTGCATGATTTTCTAATAAATCAATGGCCCATCATCAATTATTATAATGTAATTTATTGTAATTTTTTAACTATAAATGCATTAAAAAATAAAACAGGTGTGAGTTTGCTGTGACTTATGGAAAGTATAGGTTGGGCTTTATACACAGTGTGTGCCATTGTAAAGACTAGGTTTATCCCTCACAACCTTATTTTCATTCAAGAAAAAAAAAAAGTCATATACAACCCAAAACACACACATCCACAATCCGAAATAAAAGAGATGCTGCAAGAGGCTACATGTTTTCTGCTCTTAAGATCCCATTCACCAAGATACCTACTCCTTGACCCCACCCTTGAACTTATACATTTACTACATCGATGAATAAAGTCAAGTCCCGCACTATAATTTTTCACATTCTAAAAGTTTCACTCTGAAATATGTCACATTACATAGATCAGCCATAACTTCTGTTGCATGACTTTAAGTTTGTGGAGCAGCAGCACGGCTGGTTACTACTTTTAATAGTTCACACACAAGATTAGTGCATATTTTCTGGAAATTAGATATTATTATCCATAGTATATAGTATTGGGAACATTGTTTTGACAGAATAATGATGTTGTATTTTTTTTGTCTGGCTGTGTAATCACTAAAAATGTCTGTAAAGCTTAAAGCGTGTCATTTTTGTTGACGGTAAGGTGTAATTTTGGTTTTCCTGATATTAATAAAGTCTCAGTTGTTATTTATTTTATGCTTCACTGATGCGTTTTTTGGTCATCTAGCCGCCATTTTTTCACCTGAGGGAAAACTGAATTTCCACACAATTTATAATAATAACCGTGTTTGAATGGCAAAATACTGAGTTTTTAAATTATCTAACATAACTTGTTCTTAAAAGTAGAAAAACTGAGAAAGACGCACGCTGTATGAAAGCTATTGAAATCGGTTGTGGCTAGAAAGGATACAACTCCGACCAGAAACTAACAATTAAATGAACTGTTATACCTATTGGATTGTGTTGTGTTTTTTTTTTTTTACGTCTACACCTACCCCTACCCTAAACTTAGCCCTTACTATAATACAAAAACAGTTTTATTGTTGTACAGTGTGACAAAAATAATGATAATTTGATGTGCGCATGCCCAGTAGCTACAGCTGTATCCTTTCTAGCCTTAACCATTGAAATCTATTGATCTGGGTCAGCGCCACCACACGCATCGGGGTACCCTCGTGAACGAAAATGTGGAATAATTTATTGGACTACCCTGCTGCTTCTTGAAGTTTGGGATTACTGTTGTCTCAGCACTCACCAGCCAGCTTTTTGTTGTTCCAGTGGCACAACTTTCAAAAAAACTTATTCTCCCTATGACTGATGGGTTTGTGCTGGAGCACACTGGGCAAAGTACAGCATACGTGTCCTAGGAAATGCAAGTAATTTGAACCACCTGTGTTAAAATTTCTAAACAGTAGTCTTGTGTTCCTAAATGTATTTGTATTTGTTGTTGTTATTTTTACAGACACATATGCTGCAGCAAGAGCTAAACTTAGCAGGGCCGAGGATACCTTTACAAACACTGAAGTGCCAATGAAGTGCAAAAGATTGTAAGGTAAAACGTGTTTTCTCCAAGTAATGCTGTTTGGGGTTAGGAGCTATACTATACCAAAAACACATTATTTTACTTAAAACTAAATGTATATGGCTGTGGATGACATTTTAGATGACAGTAAAATTTCACAATTCTCTCTTTTTTTATACTAATCAAATGCATATAATAATGTAAAATTCATACATTATTAAAAAGAAGTGAACAAAGAAGTAATAAAATATGGACAGGACAAATAAAAACAATAGCAAGTGAAGTAAAAATTTAATTCAGGTTGGTATAACAGCAATATTGGGGTAGTTGTCAAATGTAAATTAACACTATAGTCTTTACTATATAATATAATATATATATTAATGCTTATTAAAAGTACAGAAGTTATTCAGGCAAACCCAGTGAGTTTTTTTTTTTTTTTTTTTTTTCTTTCTCCTCTTTGTCTGTTTGATTAAAGGTTTAGTTCACCCCAAAATAAAATTTCTGTCATTAATTACTCTCATGTCATTCCAAACCAGTAAGACCTGGTGTAAAAGGCCGCCTCACATACAGCTCACAAAATCAGGCTTGTGCTGTGTGTAAGCTACTGTGCAACAATTGCACCAATGTCAGTGTCACCAAAAATACACATGATCAAACATGATCAAAAATTTAGGTGAGATAAATATATTTTTGAAAAAAATGTCTAAAAAACTATGCCCTTTCCACCCCTCAAATTAAATCCCCTCTCACAAGAGTCACCTAAGAGGGGAATTCATTTTCAAAAATAAAATTTAGGTCAAAAATGTCTAAAAAAAAATCTTGATTGAACCATCACTGTAAATAATTCTACATGATAAAAAGGCTTTAATAAGATTGGTGTCGGTGATCGTAGCGGCAGATGACTGCTTTCTGTGATCAGCAATCTGCATTTGGCCTCAAAAATCCTGAACAAAGCACCCCTAATTTAAAGTTGGTTTTAAGCAAATACATGAATAATTATATGAATGTTCAAGTGTAGCTTGATGCAAATTGTACCTCTAATTATATTTTAGGATGTATTCTTGTAAGTATTATAGATAGTCTGTGTTTCTGTGTAACACCAAACTTTATTTATCTTAAATTAATGCTGTGTATTGAGCAGCAGATGTTAAATTCATATAGGAGATATATACCTGAGGAAAAATGCATTGGTGGTCAGCGCAAATTAGCGTGTAGGTGTGAATTACCAGAAGACGGTGGTTTCACACTCTGTGTGAAAACACATTCGTCAGCGATTCACACCGCTTTTTCACATCACGCCCAGTGTGAAATGACCTCACAACTAGATATATTTAGTTCTGTTCATATCTTGCTCAAGCTTGTAATGTTAGTGAGATATAAAGCATCAGTTTGTTAATATTTGGCTTGTTATTCTCTTTTGTACAGCAGTAAATATTAACAAATATGGGTAACACTATTTTACAGTGTTCATGTTACATTTTACACATACTTATTATAGAAATACATTGTGAATTAATTTATGCAACTAATCTAAACCAATCTAATCCAGACCCTAAAGGTATAGTTCACCCCATGAAAACGGTCATCATAAACTTGGCCTCATGTCAGCACAAACCCATAAGAAATTCATTCCAGTGGAGGGACATAAATCTCTCAGATTTCATTAAAAATATCTTCCATTGTGTTTAGAAGACGAACAAGTTTTATGGGTTTGGAACAACATGAGGGTGAGAGTTCTCATTTTGAGGTGAACTAACCTTTTAACCTTATAGTAAGTAAATGTTGTTAAATAATATTATTAGTACATATTATTAGTACATGTACTTACACTGTGACATGGACACTATGAAATTAATTGTAACTGAAATATGTGGCTGGACATTTCAGATGATTATATGTGTAAACTTTTGTTTTTATAGGTGGACTGAAGAAGAATGCAGTGACTAAGACCGTGAACCAGAAACACATCAAAATGATTCACGTGAGCTAGAGACGGGACAGAAGAGAGCAATCAGGTCACAGCAGTCTTCAGGACTGTGATCAGCTTTGTGTGTGTCCATCCATACAAACTGTGTTGAGACCAAGTATTTTATTTATTTTTATTTTTTTAAGTTAAACAGATTTTTTTGTGTTTTATGTTGTCACTGAGGTTTTAAAAGGGATAGGTCACCCAAAAATAAAAGAAATGTATTCCATCTGTTCTATTGATTTAAACCAAGGGTGTCAAACTCTGATCCTGGACGGCCACAGCCCTGCAGAATTTAGCTCCAACCCTAATTAAAAATACCTCATCCAGCTAATCAAGTCATTCAGACTTCTTTAAAAACTAGGTGGTATGTGTGTTGGAACAGGGTTGGAACTAAAATCTGCAGGACTGTGGCCCTCCAGAAGTTTGACACCCCTGCTTTAAACCCATAAGACTTTCATTCGTCTCTGAAACACAAATGTTTTTAAGGAAATTAAGACATTTCTGTCTCTCCACTGAAATTCAATTTGACTAATCAGACGACTTGAATTAAAAAACTGGATTTTTTGTTTTGTTTTGTTTTTTTAATAAAATGTTTTTTTTTTTTTTTTTTTTTTTTTTTTTTTAAAAAAAAATGTTAAAATGTTTTGAAGTGTCAGAGGTTTGGGTGAACAGACTTTCAATGAAGGGACAGAAAATTCCCAGGTTTCAATAAAAATGTCTTTGTGTTCCACAAATGAATTACTTTATTATGAGTTTGGAGTAACATGGTGTGTAATAACACTGTTTTCATTTTCCTGATTGTTTTTTTTTTTTTATTATTATTAAATGTTAAAAACCAGCTGTTGGGATAGTTTCACCCTGTTTTAAATTAATCTGGCAATGTTGGTATTTAACACTTTACAGAAGGTTTTATTGAAAATGTCTGAATTATAATAAAGTATTTGATATACTGAACTTTACATTTTAAATTCTGATTTTTTTTTTTTTTAATTACACCTTTCATGTTATGTAAATTTTGTAGATGAATGAACAGAAGAGTTTGAATCAGTTCAAACTGTAAAACCCTGTATCAGAAGTTTAAACTAATATGGTTTAAAATGCATGATTTCAATGTGATAGATGTAACAGTAGGAACGAGACGAGAGGCGAGCGGATCCAAACGCAAACTTTTATTAATGGGACGAGATATAGACATGGTCAAAGGCAGGCAGGGTCGAACAACAGCAGACAGGTGTATGGACGGCAAGACAAGAGTAATCCGTGACGGGCAAGGGTCGATCGGCGTTGAACGTAATCCAATGGGCGAGGCAATAGAATGGTCAGACAGGTGAGAGATCCGATAGGCAGACAACGTAACAGACTAAACGAAACAAGGCAAAACAAGAAAACTAGACACAGGGGAAACTCGGAGAAACGCTTTGTATGAATGTAAACAGTTCAATACTCGGCGAAGAATGACAGGAAGGCCGGGGCTTATATACTGTCTCTGATTGGGCGCAGGTGGTGGGAGCAGTGGCTGATGGATAATGTAGTCCGGAGTGTAAAGCAACAGTCAGAGTGTGTAAACCAAGGGAGAGCGACATCTGGTGGTGAGCGGTCCGCAGCTCACCGACCAGATCCGTAACAATAGACTTGATCATCAAAACCAAACAGATGTTTTTTTTTTTCAATCAAAGTATTTGAAGTATGAGCTACCGGGGCTAAACGAGGGGGCTAGACCAATATGTGGGGTGCTAAGAAAATAATCAGTATTCATGACGTCAATGTTACTTCATGAAGAAATTGTTTTTTTTAATGAAAGCAGCTATGGTTCACACCACATTTAACAGAAGTATAGTTTTAAATTGTATTTGGCAAAATAATAGGCATTATCATTGAAATAGACACAAACTTAATACAAGTGAGCAGAGCCCTGCATTTCAGCACAAGCCCGACGGGCAGCAGCGAGCGCAAGTGCCTTCAGTGCAGATCAACAACTTATATTTAACAAACAAAAATGCTTCAAACATTTTTCTAAAGTAACTTAATAACATAACAAATCAACAATTTTAGTTTGGGTAGGTCCAGGGCAAAATATACATAATATATGACAACAAATATTAGACAGCCATCACATCTATAACATAAATTACTCAAAGTACCTGCATCCTGTAGAAAAATCTTAATCTTCTGATGTTTGTGTTTCATCCATGATGGATCTGATCAGTTTGATCTCCAGTGACTCTAGATGGAAGAGACAAACAATCAGAAAAACTAAGCTCATCAAACAACCTTTATCCATCTTATTTCAGAAGTAAGTTATTTTCTGTCAGCTTCCGAGAATTTTGACACCTCAACAAATGACGCCAGAAGCCTCACCCGTCCTTACACTAAAAATAATAAGGTGCATATAGTCAGCATGAAACGGACAACAAACAATGTTCATTTGCTTTCGGGTGAAAAATATCACACATACTGATTTACATTTCCATCAGGTAGATACACACAAATCCTGCCTAAGCATATATTAATCTCAATAAATATTTAAAGGTACTTTGTGTTGTAAATCATTGATTGTGTCTGTTTAAAATGGCGACATCAAGTCTATACATTTGCTTTCACTTTCATCTTTGACTAGAGCTTGTTACGGGTTGCCAGATCTCGGGAAAATGTTCCACTCTTTCGTCATGGAGATGTCTATATAATGTGTGTGATTATGAAAGACATATTTGTAAGACGTTTAGCTTACTAATCTTTTAATAGACTGCATACACTGTGAAAATTTAAGCTTAAAATAATTAAGTTCAAGGCTGCATTATATTTTAAGGTGAAATCAAAGTGTTCTACAAGTATGGAAGTTTTTTCTAACAAAATTAAAATAAAAATTCAAATGCCTAAAAAGATCAAATAATAAATCAAACTCTCAAAACAACTGCTTCTATATGAGCTATATGAAAAATAAAAAGACATATGTTACTTCTTTGGCCATTTTATATTTATTATTTTACAGAAAACGTTCAATTTAAAATGTTACGAAAATATACACTACCAGCCAAAATTTTTTTTAAAGAGTCGTCTTCTGCTCACAGAGCCTGCATTTATTTGATCCACAATAACACAAAATGTAAGCTTTCAATTTCAATATATTTTAAAGTGTAATATATTTCTGTAATCAAAGCTAAAATTTTCAGCATCATTACATCATTACAGTCTTCTGTGTCACTCGATCCTTCAGAAATCATTCTAATATGCTGATTTGCTGTTTATCATTGATTTATCATCAATATTAAAAGCAGTTGAGTACATTTATTCTGGATTCTCTGATAAATAGAAAGATCCAAAGATCAGCATTTATCTGAGATAAAAAAGGCTTTTGTAACATATACACTATACTATTCAAAAGCTTGAAGTCAGTGTGCGTGTATATATACATTATTATAAAATTAATAGATTATAGAAATTAATACTTTTATTTAGCAAGGATGCTTTAGATTGAACAAAAGTGATGATAAAGACATTTCTATTTCAGATAAATGCTGTTCTTCTGAGCATTCTATTCATCAAAGAAACATGAAAAAAATCTACTCAGCTGTTTTCAACTTAATAATATTAGTAATAATAATAATAATAATAACAAGCAGCAAATTAGAATATAGAATGATTTCTGGAGTAATGCTAAACGTCATATTTGAAATCAATGGAATTAATTACATTTTAATAGAAATATAGAAAACTGTTTCAAATAGAAAAAGAGCTATATTAAATCGTTAAAATATTTTAAAATGTTATTGTTTTTGCTATACTTTGGATCAAATAAATCCAGGCCTGGTGGGCAGAAGAGACTTCTTTAAAAAAAAACATTAAAAATCTTACTGTTCAAAAACGTTTGACTGATTGTGTTTAACAAAATATATGTTCCAAATATCATAAGTCTGAGCAGTTGAATGAACAGTTGAATGATCAGACAAACAGTTTGTTGTGCAGTACACATACCTATATACATACGCTACACAGAGAGATTCCTTGCTCTGAAAGATTATTCACAGAACATGGCATGAGGCCTTGTTCATCAAGACAATTTGATATGAATGTGTCCAGCTCCTCCAGATACTCAAAGATGAATAAAAAGACATCTCTTGCTTCATCCGATTCTCCCCCCCCCGGTAGTCTTCGATGGCATTCTGTTGATTTTTACTGTCCATCTGTAGAAAGGCAGGACCTTTCACCACCCCACAGAATAACTCTCAGTGACTCTGTTTCCAGCACCATGATGGACCTTTGGTAACTTCCACTTTATGTCCTCTTGGTGCTCCTGATAAAAATAGACAATACATATGTGTTGGAATGTATATGTGTCCACTAAAAAGTATTTACCTCATCATTCTACATACAAACATATGTATGATTTATATATTTATTTATCTATATCAATATCTAGAGAAATGCTCTCACCATACCTCCATGCACCAATGCATGTCTTATGTGTCATTTTCTTTACTTGTTAAACTCTAGCAGGGACCCCTCGACCCGACAGAACTGCCCTGCATCAGGCTTGGACTGAAAATGTGTAGAATGCACAAAAACATTGACAAATGTTATGTGATCTTTTCATTAATATAGAATAATACAAAGATAATTTGTGACATACACAGAGTTATCAGCAAGATGTAGTGAAATGATGCGGTTACTCGTCTGATTTACTGTGCATGTGTACTGTGATCAGTGTTTATCATTAAAGATGTCATATGTATGTGAGTGTTTTTGTGTGGGGGGCAGGTAAGTATATATGTGTGAGAGGGATGAAGTGTGTGTGTGTCTGAGTGGGTGAGGTGACTGTATTGTGTGGGGGTCAGGGTATAAAAAAATGCACTTTGATTCAGCATTCACTTTTGTCATAAGACGTAGATAGATAGAATAGATAGTGCACAATCTATCTATTCACACATGTATGTATATATTTATTTGTGTGCGTGTGTGTACACACACCTATGTATATATACACACACACAGACATACACACACATGTACAGTATACACACAGACAGACAGAGACACACACAGTGCACAGATTCTTACGGTCTTACGACGACATACAATGAATGCTGAATGAACATGCAGTTCCCCAAAACACAAACACATAACACTCATCTAACCCACATATAACGTATACTGTTGTTTATGTACATCAACACAATGACGCACACATTCTTAAAAGTTGTTAATGTTTTTAGTTATGGAAAAGATCAAAGATATATTTTTTACTTACCCAAATGGCAAATAACTTATTTTTAGCGGTTAGCAAACAATACGAATTATCTTCTTATAAATGCTTCTTCCTGATTCACAATGAATGAATGAATGTGACGTATTTGGGCAAGGGCGTGGTTTGAGACTTCGCACTTGGATGTGGGCGGGGTTGGATGTCCACCGCAGACTGCAGCGCGACGCTCCGAAGTAGATTAATTATAATTAATTAGATTAGCGTCCATTTGACAAAGCAGAAAGCGGAGAGAAATAATGCTGATTTTATATGGCGTTATTTTAATGCCAGATGTCGGGAGCGCATTATTGTAGCGCGAAAGTAGATTAATACAATGCGCGAGCGAGAATCTCTCCGCTTGACCGCGGATTTCCTTTGCTCTCGCACAAAACCGGACGCGCGCTCTTAAATATCAGCTGATCTCTAATGAATTTTGCCTGCTCTCACTCAAAATGCGTGCGCGCTTTTGCGCATCCTTCTACACTTTTGCTCTGGAGAGTTCCTCATGTGTGTTTCTGAAATTATAGGCTGTCAAAACTACTCGACCAATCAGGGATAGGCTTTCACGGCGAACCAATGAAAATGTGACCTCTTTCACGGCATCTTATTGGTTGAAAGTGAATCAGATTCAATAAGCTTTTTTCACGGGCAACCGGAAACTACGTCACGCAGGGTAAAGTTATTTCTGCCACAGCTGAAACTACAGCGTTTCCATAACATGGAGCGTTATTTCGCTGCTTCTCTCTCGACACTACCGCGACTCAGGTTCGAGGATGTTGAAAGAATAGTTGGACGGCATTCAACAACTAAAGAGGCAAGGCTGAGCAAGGGCTATAAATTCTTTGTTGAGGCGTTTATACACAATTATCAAGGTAAGTTGACAACTAGCTGGCGCTAGCACTTGCAACAGTATGAATGCTAACCATTTCGTATGTGTGCAGTCTCCAATGTTGTTGATCGGAAGGTGGTAGTGAGAGCTAGGTGTTATCGTTCTATGAGGAAAAATGAGGAGCCCCACACACTTGAGGTTACATGTAATTAATGTGCCTGTTGGCTTATGAGTTCATTAGATCAGCTATTATTGTTCTGATATAAAGTTACTCCATTTTAGTTAAAATAACTGCGGTTGCAGATTTTAATTTCTCTGTCTTTCAATTTCACCTGTTGCAACTATTCTCTTAAATCTGCGGTTGCAGACTATATCTATATTTCTTGCTTTTGCTGCTGTTTGCAGCTTTCCGTTAACGGCACTTAATGTAGCTGATAGCAGAATTACAATTCATTAGCTAAACAATTGTCTTCTCAAACAGATGGCATTGGAATCGGAAGAGGTCGTTGGTGTTTCTACATATATGTGCAGCTGTGCAGCTGGGAAAGGATTGTGCAACCATCTGACAACACTTTTGTATCAGACGGCCCACTATGTGCAGCTTAATTTACAAACCGTCCCACCACCACTGGCCTGCACAGGTGAGCCACAGACATGGCATCGTCCAAGAACACAGGCATGTTTTTTTTTTTTTCCTGCAATTGTTAAGAACACTATTAACTCTAAGAAAGTATGTGTAAACATTAAAGCATTATAGACTAATAATAAACAAGAGTGCAGATTAAGTTACAAATATATAAATGAAAATCACAAAAGATCAATAAACAATTGTTAACTATTACTGTTTATTTTAACACTGAATTTGTTTGTTTGGTACTAAGGGAGTACATCCAGAGGCAGTGAAGGAACTTCATGTCCTGAAACCAAAATCAGTTGGGAAGACTGGAATCAAGTCTACCCTATACAAGGCTTACACAGGTAACTCACAACACACTCTCTCTCTGTGTCTGTGTGTTAGGGCTGAATGATATTTCACATGCAATATCAAAGTGCATCTTGTCAGTAAAGCCGGTTCTGTAATCAGGTGATGGAGA